>NC_133802.1:27363368-27663368 GCF_043250625.1 Sebastes fasciatus | reverse complement strand
TATGCACACGAAACCACCTGTCGGTCAAATAGTGTAAAACAGGTACATATATTCCAGATATGTGGCATTGGTTTAACCGGGCACAGGGCAGTGAATGTGCTTGTGTAACTAAAGGAAAATGAAAGATGGGAGGGAGACATTATTCGTTTTTATTGAGGAATAATAAGTTCTCAACTGTATTTCGGCTTCGGGCATCTTCAGTGACGTCATTTGTCTAAAAGATACAAGCCTCGATACGCACTTCACAGAAAACTTCCTGGATTACTCGACACATGCTCCGAAGCCTCAGCACATCACGTAACATCACTAGTGCACACAAACTAATCACAGGTCAAAACAGCGCTGAATGTGTCTGAATTATAAAAAGGCAGAAGTGGTAAAATGAAGAGCCGAGTTTGGGAGCCGAAAGAGCCGGCTCTTCTTGGTGAGCTGAGCCAAATGATCTGGCTCGGTAAAAAGACCCTGACTTCCCATCACTACTAGAGTGTATGTACACATTGCTCCTTTAATGACTAGCTGATGGTTTAGTACACACAGGCTAACAGCTGATCAGAGCTTAACATGACACTCAAAGAACTAACAATCTACTGCAATTAACACTGGCATTATGTGCGGAGCAATGGGAGAAACACAAGTAGACACACTCTGGTAGAAAACTCGTTGGATGAATTCAGCAGCTCTTCCTGCTACGCAGATCCAAGCTAAGCTAACTGCTGACGAGCTAGCTGTTAGTTAGCTGCTAGTTAGCTGCATGTAGCCTAAAGCTCTGCTAAATCCACACATTTCACATTTAACTGCTTTGTTTTAACTGGAAATGTTCCACAGAGAAAACCGTGTTAACAAGAAGGCTACATGTTTCCTCTGAAGATGAGAAGACGGTTGAGGAGAGAGCAGAAACCACTCACCGTTAGACACGTACACCATCTTTAAGAACAGTTGTGTTGACAAGCAACAAGCGGCACTTCCGGGTCCGGCGTGGCTGACGTCATTCTCTGACGTGCATGTGTGGCCTCTTCTTCTTCTTCTCTCGGTTTCTGGCGGATCGCAACCAACTTTAAGGTGCATACCGCCACCTACTGTACAAGAGTGTGTAACATCATGTCATTTGCTCTTTACTCCTACTCTTAAATTCTATCCACCAATCCTGTGTCTCTTAAGAACATTAATAATGCCTTCCTGGTGCCTTCAACCCCCTCACCCTCTGTTCCCAGTATCCCCATCAGATCCCAATCCCGTCCCTCCTCTCTGATCTTTTTCTTTCAGCCTCATACTTTTTACATTGAATTAGGATATGCTCCACATTTTCTTTATCACCACAATCCCCACACTTGTCACTGTTCCTTTTCCCCATTAAAGCCAAAGTGCCATTAAGACCTGTGTGATCCAGTCTGAGTCTTGTTATGATGATTTCTTCCCTTCTGTTCCTTTCTTTATACGTCTTTGTTATGACCGACTTTTGTATTTTGAAATATCTCCTTCCTTTCTGGTCCTCCTCCCATCTTTTCTGCCATATCTCAACTCCTTTCCTTTTAATCACAGCTTTTCCTTCTCCTTTCCCAAGTAAAACTGGTACTGTAATGTCTTTTTGCAGTGAACTTTTTGCTAGTTTATCTGCAAACTCATTTCCTTTCACCCCCTCGTGTGCTGGAACCCAACAGAATAATACATCTATACCCCCTCTGTGTAGTCTTAGCAAGCTATAGTACAATTCAATGATTAGAGCTTGCCTTACAGCTTTTGTTGAATGTATACTTTCCAAAACAGCTTTTGAATCCGTGCATATCACCACTCTGTCAGGTCTGACCTCCTCAACCCACTGGCATGTGTGGCCGTTGTGAAAAACATAAAATAAAATAAAATAACATAACATAAAATAACATAAAATAACATAACATAACATAACATAACATAACATAACACAACATAACATAACATAACAAAATAAAATAAAATAACTTAACATAAAATAACATATCATAAAATAAAATAGCATAACAAAATAAAATAACATAACATAAAATAAAAGAACGTAAAATAAAATTAAATAAATACAGCATATTTGTCGTATGTATGTCAGTGCTTTTTGTGTCATCAAAACACATTCACTGATATTTTTATCATAATTTGAAATATATGTGCAGCCGTTGTGAATAAAATAAAATAAAATAAAATAAAATAAAATAAATACAGCACATTTGTCGTATGTATGTCCGTGCTTTTTGTGTCATAAAAAAACACATTCAACATTTTTATCATAATTTTTTAAATATAAGATGCCATTAAAATATGATTGTCATTTTTTAAAAACGGTTTAGAGAGGTGTTAATTCAGTCCATGGTCTTTTTGGAAGCAGTAGTTTGCCGTTGAATTTTGCATAACATTATCAATTTCATTGAATTGTCAGACACCACAACCAGCACTGCTCCCAGTAAACCACTTACACACCAAAAACTGACAATAACTTGATATTTTCAGGTGGAATTTCATTCATTCTCACTGTGCAATATCATTTTCCACTCCTGCAATTTTGTTAATAGTCTGTTTATTGTCAATACTGTATATACTGCTCCTATTTTTATACTTCCTTCTATTTAAATGTTTCATATTTTGTTACACTTTGTTTAGCTTTTGTTTACTGTGTTAGCTGATGCATCTTGTTTTTTGCACTATCCCCTTTGCTGCTGTACACTGCAAATTTCCCCACTGCGGGACTAATAAAGGAATATTTTATCTTATCTTTTCATGCAACTTTATGTTTCTACTCCACTACATTTCAGAGGCAAATATTGTACTTTTTTTTTTACTCCACTCCATTTATCTGACAGCTATAGTTCCTAGTTACATTTCAGATTACACTTTTTCATACCCTTCCTTTCCAGTAAAAAAATACATCTATCTCCAAATTTGAGGATTTGGAATTTGAATTTTTCTGATAACTTGAAGGGTTGAGTATCCCTTTATGGATTGAGAAAATTCTCCTACTTCTTAAACAAAACAATCTATGTAAAACCCCTCATGGATCAGCTGGAAAACGCATCGTTACAAAGCTGAAAGCAGGGCTGTTTTTTTTTGTGCTGTAGATTAAACTACCTAACAGTACATAAAGTAGTTAAAACGAGCACAACCTTAAACATCTACAGCAGTAAAATGCAACATACTAAACATAAATGCAGCAGTAATATTAATCCAAAAACATCACATACAATCATAAAACACTAACGGGACAATTATTCTGCACAATGAGTACTTTTACTTTTGATACCGAAAGTAAAGTTTGACGATAATACTTACATACAACTATCTTTACTTACATACGGTTTGAATGCAGGACTGGTGTTGGTACTTTTATACTTAAGTAAAGGATCTGAATTTTTACTTCCATCACTGTTGAATTGTAATGGGTTGTACTGAGAGGATAAAATATTAGAAACATCATTAAGACAACAGAGCAGAGTATATTTATACTTTAACAATATAACACACAGACAACTTTTGCTTTTTTTCAGTGTAATGTTTTAATATGTAGAACAAACATTACATATGTTGCCTGATGCTTTGTGTCCCATCCCACAGCTATGCACATGCAGCTGCTATAAACATGACATTTACTATACAGAAGCAAAGAGGTAGCATGGGAGGGATGTGATGATTCAGATTCAATACTTTATGGTGTATCAATTATCACTCAATACATTTGCAGCAAAGAGTAAGTAGTGCCTGTGAATGTGTCCAACATTTCATATCATCTACATTTTATAAAAGTAGACAAAGGTGCTTTATCTGCAACAACTTCATATTTCAAAAAGTACGCTTTTTTTTTTTTTTTACGGTGACAGTAGAGGAACTATATTTTAAGACTCTTGCAGGATTGTAGTTGCTGCTTGATTTCACACCTTATCGTTACGTTTTTTTTGTGATACATACTGTATAACCCCAAAAAGGCCATGCTTTACAGTACAACACAAACAATCAGAATATGGTGTAAAACAGCAGATATCATCACAGCACAGCGTTGGTCTACAAAGCAGGAACAAACTGTGATTTTTGGGGATTATCTGTATTGAATTGAGTGTTTAGCATTGAACAATATCCTAATATGTTGTTAAACATTCACATTATGGATATTTTAAACTATTAAGGCTATTTCTCAACAGTCTACATTTAAATTATGTTTACATGTAATTCAGGAAAAATTGAAAAAGCTTGGGAAAAGGCAGAATATTGCACAATTATGCATGCATGCATGCAAAAAATAAATAATAAAATCTAGAAAATTAAATGTCATTTCAGATTAATGGTCACATTCAACAGTTGGCAACATTAAGGGATGAAGGCATTCTGTGGTTTTCCCTTAACACTACCAATATGGAAAGGCTGAAATGTAACAGGTTATTCCTTTTCACTGGTCTGAGGTTCAGGTCCTGTGCTCTCTTCACCAGTCGTTTGTGTGCTGTACTCTTCTTCACCGACTTGGGATTCGAGTTGTATTCTCTCTTCAGATTTTTCTGTGTTGTACTCTTCGGCACTAGCCTGGGGTTCAGATATTGTTTTGTCTCCCACGGATGTTTGTGTGCCATAATCTTTGTCATTTGTTTGCATTTCAGGTCTTGTGCTCTCTTCACCAGGTTTCTGTGTGCCACAATCTGTGTCAGGTGTGTTGTTATTTCCATCTGGCTTCTCTGTCTCAGTCTCGGTCTCTGGTTTCCGACTGGCTGCTCCCCGAAAAATACCGGCTTTGTGAAGCTCACGGCGTATAGTTTTTACTGAGACGGCGTGTGAGAGGTGTCTGTTCAACTCTGTGGTTATTTTTGAGGCCGTATACTCCGGGTGCTCGTCGACTATCCTGAGAAGTGTCTGTCGGTCCTTTTCGGTGAGCTTTGACCTGCGCCCGCTGTTTTTCTTTGCTGATGCTGTCCGTCCATGTTTGATGTACACGGTCATGACTCTGGATACTGTTCCCCTCGCCACATTAAACAGCTGTGCAGTTTTTGTGACAGATGCACCTGATAGTCGTGCAGCAACTATTTGGCATCTTTCAAACTCTGTTAAGTCACTCATATTGCGTTGAAAATAAGTGTTGACAGTGGACAGATGATCCCAACTGGCAGGCAGGTAGCAGGTCCTGTAAGACTTAGGTGCTCCAAAGTCTTCTGTCATATGGTGTTTCCATTATTTTCTACACTGGAGTGGAGAGATCCAGGGTAGGGAAACATCCACCACTGTATCTAGAAATGGATGAAAAAAAAGGATAATAATAAACACCAGAGATTAACATCTCAAAACATTATATGTGTTTGACACAACAGCATGCTGAGGTAGATGAATCAGGACTCACACAACCAACATCAGAGCTAACATCAGCTGAGACTTTCACTTAGCAGGAGCTGGACAAGATAAACTAAAAACACTTTACAGTACAGTACAATTATCCAGCAACAGCTAAACACAATTAGAGAAGCTAACTAGCATTTGATCTGTTTTTGTTGACAGTCACAGGATGATGTACTTTAAGCTAGCCAGTTAGCATTAGCATGCTACTAGATTATCTTCCCTCAACAACGTTTACAAGAATATATTAACATTTTAATGCCAAATAAAACACACAGTCCGTGTGCACTGATTACTCTGTTTTAACGTTACTTACAACTCAAACTGTCCAACGCAAGCAGCCTGTCTTCATCACCGAGCTGTTTATGTTTATGTTTCACCGGAAAGAGGAGGACTAGAAGTTCCGATCAGAGCTTTTCAGAATAAAAGACGTCACGACTACTGTACACATCACTCCAAGGTTAACACCACCTAAAGCAGGGGTCTGCAACCTGCGGCTCTTCAGCCGCTCTTCAGCCGCTCTTCAGCCGCTCTCCAGTGGCTCCCTGTGGATTTATAAAAATGGAAATGAATAACTGTTTTTTTGTCTACATTTTCATTTTTATGTATCATTGTTGTAGGTCTATGGTAAGATGGAGTATTAGGGCCACATTGAGGAAATCTGAGATTTCGAGAATAAAGTCATAATATTATAAAGTAGTAATTTCACGTGTTATTTTCTTTTTTTCTCGTAAAGTTCTGACTTTATTCTCGTAATGTTACGATTTTTTTTCTCGTAAAGTTCTGACTTTATTCTCGTAATATTACAACTATTTCTTCGTAAAGTTCTGACTTTATTCTCGTAATATTACGATTTTTTTCTCGTAAAGTTCTGACTTTATTCTCGTAATATTACGATTTTTTTCTCGTAAAGTTATGTCTTTATTCTTGTAATATTAAGATTTTTTTTCTCGTAAAGTTCTGACTTTATTCTCGTAATATTACGATTTTTTTCTCGTAAAGTTATGTCTTTATTCTCGTAATATTATGACTGTATTCTGGAAATCTCTGATTTTTTTCCCCTCAATGTGGCCCTAATACTCCGTAGTACATTTGCTGCTAGCGCACTCGCTGCGGAGCCCCGTCACTTCATAAGACACGGAAAACCTCTGTTGGTCTGGAGGAGCTGCAGCATTTATTTCTACACAAACGTCCACTGTACATTCACTAGATATTCTCAGAGCTACTAACTCTTCTGCAGTGTATAGTGTGCGCGTATGCATGTGAGGTGGAGCGAAATAGCGAGAACGAGCGCGGTGTGTGAGTGAAGACAAGCAGGCGGAGGAGCAGAGTAGAGCAGAGACTCCGGCCCTGGACCAAAGCTACAGTCTCCCCCACCCGTCCTCCGACTGCGGCCAACACTGTTTTGCAATACAGGCTTCACTAACTTTGCGGTTTTGGTGCTTCCGTGTAGTTTGTGTTGGAGTCTTGTATGAAGAGCGTAGCCACAAGCGAGCGCGCATGGGACACCGACCCGGATTGATTTATACGTGTAAGAAGTTACAAACAGGTCCTTTAATAAACAAAAGTGAGCAAAATTGTGGGTTAGAGTTGTGGCTTTATGCAAACATTAACCAGTGCTAATACATTGGAAAGCCTGAAACACAGCACATCAGACTAAAATGAGTCCTTGTCTTTGGTCTGGGATTCAGGTCTCTTGGTCTCCTCATCAGGGTTTTGCGTGTCAACCTGAGGGTCAGATACTGGTTTCCCACCGGCAGCTTCTTCATTAGCAGCAGCTTTTGTCAGTCTTTTCCTTCTCCTGTCTGGCTTGTGCCCACTGTTCTTCTTTGCTGATGAAGTCTGTCCATGTGTGTTATAGACACTCATGACTTTGAGGACAGTTCGACTCGATACGTCACACAACTGGGCAGTTTTGCTGGCTGACAGACCTGCAAGTTGTGCACCGACAATCTGGCCTCTGTCAAAGTCTGTTATCTCACTCATACTGGAAGTGGATGTGTCTCCTCTGAAGCTGGCAGACAAATCACAGCTGTCAGTCCAGATAATAACCCAACAGCTGCCTCTCTGTAGCTGTGATGTGATGTGATGTGATGTGATGTGATGCTGCAGAGCGGAAGTTGTTTTTTCATGTGGTGTTTCCCTTATTTTGTCCTCGTCGGTCTATAAATGGATGGAAAAGGGATAATGACAATAAACTAAACACTTCACAGTAACAGTACAATCACCCAGCAGCAGCTAAAACACACTGATAGAAACCCATTAGCGTTTGTTCGGTTTTGGTTGACAGTAAAAGGTTTTTAATTATTTTTCGATGCTGTAATGTTCATTTATTCTACCCAGGTCCGTAAACAAGTTACTATATTAGCTTCCTGCAACAAAATACGTTTGAAAGACGAATTAAACTCATGAGCGTGCACTGATAATGAAGTGTTGTACTTACTATTATTATAAAAGGTAGTAACGCTGTGCAGTCTGTCCACCAGAACTTTATCACCGAGCAGTTCGTGTTTCACTTAACAAAATAGAAAGTGACACGTCCGGTAGGAGTATTTCAGAATAAAAGCGTCATACTGTTCTACAATACTATACTATACATTATGGATAAATGTCTAACTATATAAATGCTAAAGTACACAAAGACAATTTAACGTCAATTTTATATGTAAAAAAAACATTTCCGAAATAATTTAACTTCATTTATTTATTTATTTAGTTTGTATTATTATTATTATTATTATTATAATAATAATAATAATAATAATACAAAATAATACTAATCTTAGTGGCTGCCCCATGCAGTTAAGATACTTCGGAATTGTTTTTGTTAATAATAATAATAATAATAATAATAATAATAATAATAATAATAGTAATAATAACAATAATAATGATATTTTTTATCATGATTATTATTATTTTTTCCTGCAGGTCCTTCCTGCTGCTGTCAGACTGTACAACCAACACTGCTCCCAGTAGATTGCACATACAACAAACTAACTATTGATTCATGTGCAATATCAATGTTTACCACTGTGCAATATCAACATTTCATATTTCATATGTGTAATAATGTGAACTCAACCATTCAGTCGGTCTACTATTATATTTTATGTTGTTGTTTTTTACTGTGCCTCTTGTTGTTACCTTTGCCGCTGTGATACTGCAAATGTCCCTGCTGTGGGACTAATAAATGATTATCTTATCTTATCATATCTTATTTTATGGATTAATCTCTGTGGGACACTGATGGATTATAAAAGAAATGTCTTTACAACTTTGAAGGCTGTCTTTGTAGCACTCAACAGCAGCTCTGCTCTTTATCTGCTGCTGCTTCTATAGTGGTCTCTAGACACAGAAAGTGCAACAGCAATCCAAGGAAAAGGATAGAAGACAGAGACCTGCAGAAGAACATACATAGATGTATTTTCCCTTATTAAAATCATTTCACAGTATAGATGCATTGGTAATATTGCTCCACGAAACACAGGAACAATACAGCACATGTTTTGTGAATTTGAATTAACAAAACAGATCCGCTACAACCTTCACTTCTCTTTAAATTCTTTCTATCCACGTTCAGGTTTTTCCTCTGAATTTCTTCTCAACTAAACAACTTTTCAAATACCATTCATGACATCATAAATGTTGTGTTTTGGGGATAGTAATGTCCATTGTATTTTTAATGAAAGAACCATCACTGTTCGATAATGATTCCTTTAGAGCCACCAGAGGGCAGCAGAGACAGTAGCATGATAACATGAGATATTTACAGAGTGTCAGTATGGTCTCTGACTGGCTGCCTCCTCATTAACAAACTAACAGTGATTATATATTATTCCTTATTTTGATATGGACCTTTCTGACCCCATGAGGAGCCCTTCAGGTTCCCAGATGTCCCTTTGGGAGAGCCTAATGAATTAAAAAGAAACAGCTCAACAACCTGGAAGGCTGTGCGTCTTTGAAGCAGCTTGTCACCACACTGGTGTTCCTCTGCTGCTGCTTCTGATGGCCATGACCCCAGACTGAAGGTCAAAAGGTCAAAAGTTCAGACAAAACAGGGCTGTACTTCTGAGAGCTGACCCATGCAGAGGGGTCAAAGCTCATACATAACAGTCAGACGAAGAAAACAGTGATCCCACATAGTAACAGGAGGAGAGGGTAAGGAGAGTTTAAAGTTTCCTCATTAAAATGTGTATTTACATGCATTTGTTATATGATTCAGCCGACTAGAGCACACATAGTGAGATAGTGGCCTGCAGCTGGATAAATAACTTCTTATTAACTTCTCCAGAGTCAGCACTTGTTCCTCCCTCTGCAGGTTTTCTCTCTGAATCGATATCACCCCTCCATATTTTATCCCAAATGATCAAGAATTCACACTCTTCAGGCACACCCATAAACAGATACATGAAGACGTAATGGATCGCTGCCAGCGTGCAGCTTTATGTCAACTAAATGTCAGTAAAGCTCCACAGGGAAACACTGTTGGAATGAGCTGTGTGGATTATTTCCATCGCTCGCTTTCTATCTTTTGACTTGGGTCAAACATCATTCACAAGTGTCAATGCTTTGTGTGTGTGTGTATGTGTGTGTGGCAAGTGTGCAAAGAGTTGTTTTACTTGAAAGTTAAAGGAACAATCTCTACTTTATGACAAAGTATAGTACTTTTATTCAAAATTTGAAGGAAAAGTCCACTGCAGATACCGTAAGATTTACATTTTAGTTACCATAATTACAGTTCACAGTGGTTACTGCATGGCCCTGGGTGACATTCAGCTGTCCTCATGGTGGCTCTTCCTGCTGGTAGCTGGAGTGATCAATTGTGTAACGTGGCGTTAAAGGTATTTCCAGGTGAGAAAAAAAAGTGAGAGGAAAGGAAACAGTGTTGTGCTGTGCAGTGACGGATTCTTGCTTTTACACTTCAGACATGCACACTGACGGGGTAACACGCTGAAGCACTGCAGACTCTCCAATCTGATGAAATGATGCGTCCTCCGAGGCAGACATAAGTTGCTCCTACATATCCAGCATTGTGGCTTATTACAGGAAAGACTGTTTAATAAATGTGTGTCTGTGTTTTGTCTTCAGGATATGTTTTAGGATATAGGGTGTGACGACACAGACACATCTTCTTTTAATCCTATAGCTGGACCAAAGTGCTTCAGTATGTTGAAAGATTGCTGACTTACGGATTCAATGTTGTCATGGGAATGAAGAATAGGAAGTTAGGATGTTCAGAATGGCTGCCGTCAGAATGTCACAACAATATTTTTTTTTCTTACGATCTGGGTCTTGTTTTTGTGGTTTTTGTCCAGTATTCCTTTCGGTTCTAATAACTTTTACGAAGTGGTGACATTGCTAAGATCTGAGGTTTGCAATCACTCTGCTGCAAGTGGCTTTAATCCTCATGTAGCTGACGCCCACGTCTGCAACAATACTGTAATACACACATGGAAGAGGTGAGGGGCAAGACAGGTTGAGCATGAGAAGGAAGGTGAAAGGATGAGGAGAGGAAAAGAAGATGAGATGAAGAGGGACGGGAAGACGAGAGAATGAGAGATGAACTGAGAGTCTCATTGAATGCCTGCTTATGTTGATGTGTTCTTCTGCTTTGACACATACAAACACACACACACACACACACACACACACACACACACACACACACACACACACACACACACACACACACACACACACACACTCTCTCCCCCCTCACACAAATACTCCTGATTTCTTTCTTATCTGCTCTCATATACTAGTCATGCACCAAACCTTCTGGTAATTATTATGAAACATTCATGCGTCAGGATTTGAAGAACAGATGAGATAAAAATGTCTGTTCACCGTCCTCCAACACTGATCTCAAATATTTGTGTTTATCATGTGTGATGTGTAACTAAAGATTTGTGGCTGAGAGATTTTGCCAATCAGCTTATTTGTGATGTGTGTATGTTGGTGATTAGGTTTTGAATTGTGAGGAATTCAAGTAGAAAAGTAGAATCAGATTGTGGGTGTTTCATAGAGGTCAGAGGGGGAGGGGGAACTTTATGATGAAAGGAACAAATACCCACATTTTAGTTTCATTTTAAACATCTTACTGACAGGAACACGTTTAGATCATCAACAGAATACTTCATTGATGTCACAGGATAATAAACGTTTCAAAATAAACGAATGGTTTAAAAAGGCAAGAACTTGAATTAAAAATGTTACTTAAGTAAAAGTACAAAAGTTTTATCAGCTAAATTTAACTAATGTATGTGAAGTAAAATGACTCATTATGCTGAATGGCTCCTTTCACAGTGTTATATTATAGTAGAATATTATATTTTTCTATTTTTATCATTAACAAATACATGTAAGAGCTCTTTAATGTTGTAGTTTGCCAATTTTTTATACTTTGTATACCACTGGGTAGATTAATAGTACGCCCCAATAGTACTGTATCATATCATGTAATCTAATAATTAGAAAAATAACTAAGTGTCAAGTAAATGTAGTGGAGTATAAAGTACAATATTTACATCTGAGATGTAGTGAAGTAGAAGTAGAAAGTAGCATAAAATGGAAATACTCAAGTAAGGTGTGTCAAAATTGTACTTAAGTACAGTCCTTACAGAGTAAATGTACTTAGTTACATTCCATCACTGCATTGTTCCAGGTTTACTCAGAGCAAAGAGGGCTGCGAGGCTTTTGAACCACCTACACAACTCATAGTTTGTCATAATGTGCACATCATGTTTTGGTCCTTTTTGAAGTCAGTGGATCATCGAAGGGCTCTGAAAACACAACGGAGCCCCGATCTGTTCAGTGAAAAGTGTGTGACATAAAATCGAAGTGGTTTCGATCAGTTATTTTATGAGTGTAGTGTTGCAGTCGACCCACTTTTTCCACAAGGTGTTATTTTCACTTTTCCATCCATCCATCCATCTTCAACCGCTTATCCGGGATCGGGTCGCGGGGGCAACAGCTCCAGCAGGGGACCCCAAACTTCCCTTTCCCGGGCCACATTAACCAGCTCTGACTGGGGGATCCCGAGGCGTTCCCAGGCCAGAGTAGAGATATAATCTCTCCATCTAGTCCTGGGTCTTCCCCGTGGTCTCCTCCCAGCTGGTCGTGCCTGGAACACCTCCCAAGGGAGGCGCCCAGGAGGCATCCGTGCTAGATGCCCGAACCACCTCAACTGGCTCCTTTCGACGCAAAGGAGCAAGGACTCTACTCCGAGTCCCTCACGGATGACTGAGCTTCTTACCCTATCTCTAAGGGAGACGCCAGCCACCCTCCTGAGGAAACCCATTTCGGCCGCTTGCACCCGCGACCTCGTTCTTTCGGTCATGACCCAACCCTCATGACCATAGGTGAGAGTAGGAACGAAGATTGAACGGTAGATCGAGAGCTTTGCCTTCCGGCTCAGCTCTCTTTTCGTCACAACGGTGCGGTAAAGCGAATGCAATACCGCCCCTGCTGCTCCGATTCTCCGACCAATCTCACGTTCCATCGTCCCCTCACTCGCGAACAAGACCCCGAGATACTTAAACTCCTTCACTTGGGGTAAGGACTCATTCCCTACCCGGAGTAGGCAAACCACCGGTTTCCTGCTGAGAACCATGGCCTCAGATTTAGAGGTGCTGATTCTCATCCCGACTGCGTCACACTCGGCTGCGAACCGATCCAGTGAGTGCTGGAGGTCGCAGACCGATGATGCCAACAGGACCACATCATCTGCAAAAAGCAGCGATGAGATCCTCAGCACACCGATCTGCAAACCCTCCTCCACCCGACTACGCCTCGATATCCTGTCCATGAATATCACGAACAGGATTGGTGACAAAGCGCAGCCCTGGCGGAGGCCAACCCCCACCGGAAACGAGTCCGACTTATTGCCGAGGATCCGAACACAGCTCTCGCTTTGGGCGTACAGGGATTGGATGGCCCTGAGAAGTGCCCCCCTCACCCCATACTCCCGCAGCACCCCCCACAGTATCTCCCGGGGGACCCGGTCATATGCCTTCTCCAAGTCCACAAAACACATGTAGACTGGATGGGCATACTCCCAGGCCCCCTCCAGGATCCTTGCGAGAGTGAAAAGCTGGTCCGTTGTTCCACGGCCAGGACGGAATCCGCATTGTTCCTCTTCGATCTGAGGTTCGACTATCGGCCGAACCCTCCTTTCCAGCACCTTGGAGTAGACTTTACCAGGGAGGCTGAGCAGTGTGATACCCCTGTAATTGGCACACACTCTCTGGTCCCCCTTTTTGAAAAGGGGAACCACCACCCCGGTCTGCCACTCCTTAGGCACTGTCACCGACTTCCACGCGGTGTTGAAGAGACGTGTCATCCAAGACAGCCCCTCCCCACCCAGAGCCTTCAGCATTTCTGGGCGGATCTCATCAACCCCCGGGGCTTTGCCACTGTGGAGTTGTTTGACTACCTCAGTGACTTCCACCAGGGTAATTGATGATGGTCCCCCATCAGCTTCCAGCTCTGCCTCTACCATAGAGGGCGTATTGGTCGGATTCAGAAGTTCCTCAAAGTGCTCCTTCCACCGCCCGATTACCTCCTCAGTTGAGGTCAACAGTGTCCCATCCTTACTGTACACAGCTTGGATGGTTCCCCGTTTCCCCCTCCTAAGGTGCCGGATGGTTTTCCAGAAGCACTTTGGTGCCGACCGAAAGTCCTTCTCCATGGCTGCTCCGAACTCCTCCCACACCCGCTGCTTTGCCTCCGTCACGGCAGTGGCTGCTGCTCTTCGGGCCCGTCGGTACCCTGCAACTGCCTCCGGAGACCTCCGAGATAACATATCCCGGAAGGCCTCCTTCTTCAGTCGGACGGCTTCCCTGACCACCGGTGTCCACCACGGTGTTCGAGGATTGCCGCCCCTTGAGGCACCTAAGACCTTAAAACCACAGCTCACCGCCGCAGCTTCAGCAATGGAAGCTTTGAACATCGTCCACTCGGGTTCAATGCCCCCAACCTCCACAGGGATGCCAGAAAAGCTCCGCCGGAGGTGTGAGTTGAAGATCTCTCGGACAGGGGCCTCCTCCAGACGTTCCCAGTTCACCCTCACTACGCGTTTGGGCTTACCAGGTCTGTCCAGAGTCTTCCCCCACCCTCTGACCCAACTCACCACCAGATGGTGATCAGTTGACAGCTCCGCCCCTCTCTTCACCCGAGTGTCCAAAACATGCGGCCTCAGATCAGATGATACGATTACAAAATCGATCATCGACCTTCGGCCTAGGGTGCTCTGGTACCACGTACACTTATGAGCATCCTTATGTTCGAACATGGTGTTCCTTATGGACAATCCATGACTAGCACAGAAGTCCAACAACAAACGACCACTCGGGTTTAGATCAGGGAGGCCGTTCCTCCCAATCACAATTTCACTTTTGTTTTAGGATTTTCCTTTGGGTGTTAATCATTTCAGTTTATGATAGAATTTTTTAACCTTTATTTACTGTAATTTTTTTACAGGTTTTCTGCACAATTCATATTTTTCCCCAGCAATGCTCTGCTTATTTATGCATTTAAAGTGTATTTTTTTTTGCTGTGCATTGTGTTGGTATTAGTCATTTATTAATCATGTGGCTCGTGTGGTCAATACAGTTTTATATGAATTATTTGTGTGTGTTTTTTATAATGATCTTGTAAAGCCCTTTGTGATGTTATGTCTGTAAAAAGCGCTATATAAATACATTTTACTTACTTATTATATTGTATTGTTGTGCTAACAGGACCTCGTATACAGTAGCATATCTTTTCTGGATTATTAAACAACTGAATAACTGTGATCACATACATCTCTTTGAAACAACCTCACCTTTACACACGCATATGCTTTAGTATACACACAGGTGTGCAGGCAAACACTCATCCATCATTTTGACAACCAATAACTGGTCACAGACCCCCGTTGCTAATGTTCCTCCACTTAGACTGTGTGTTTTCACAGGACTGTAATGGATGAGTCCATTAGTGTTGAATATTTTTCACACCCTCACTTGGCCAAAAGTGGGACGACTCTCTCACAGTAAGAAGAGCTTTCAACACTGTCATCACTTTCACATGATGAAATATATGGAAACAAGTTCACACACGGTCTGTCTTCCACTTTCTCATCTCATCCTTTCACTTATACAACATCGGTTATCCCACGTTTCAATTTTCATGTGACAAAATGAAATGAAAAAAAAGCAAAGTCAAGTTTAAGAGTATGAGATGCTAAAATGCACTTGGAAATATTTTTCCAACGCAGACAAATGACATTTTCTTTCAACATCTGAGGGTGTAAGTCAGATATGTGTTGACAGTGGCACATCTACCTTGTATGTAACCTGATCATGTGTCCAGAAAATAGGAAACACACATATGTGTGTGAGCATGTGTAGGTGAGAGTTTGTATATTTTTGGGATTTCTTTAGAAGGACTGAGTGTAATTATGGACAGATGAGATTATTTGTCTAGTCTACATTTCCATTAATGGTCTTTCAGGGCCGCTGGAGACATATGGATGGGGTTTAGGGTAAGAGGAAAAGGATAGAGAGAAAGGGGGATGGAAAAAGGAGCAACAAGGAGAAAATGATGAGGAACATAGAGGAATGTTAGCAAGCTGTTGAGCTTTCTCTCTTCCTCCCCTCCCTAATTACTGCGGCTAAGTGGGTTTCAGCTGTTAATGGTTATTGGAGATTAGATATGAGACGGAGTTTGGCTGGTGATCTGTGTATCTGGACTTAATATTTGGCTGCAACTGATAAGGGAAAAGAAAGGAAATTGCCCGGAGGGATTGGGACTGGTCTGTGTGTATATATAAGGTTGGATAATGAGCGGCAGCCTATAGGAAACAGTGGACTAATGACTTCATTACCAATTAGGAGGAGATTAGGAGGAGTAAAGACAGAAACAGAAGGAGAAGAAGGAGGAAGAAGGAGAGAAAACAACTTTTTGTTTATTGAAAGGCAGAATGGGAACCTGCTGTTGTATGTTAATGTATTTTGTGGGGAGGCAGGGTTGGTGGTTTTACTGTAAATCTCATCATTATACTTTTATTGCTGCCTGTGTTTTGTTTTCTTTAGGAGGCTGTAGCGGAGTGAAGGTACTGGTATATGAAAATGTGTTCTAAACGAGTCTCCCCTTTACAGACATGCCCACTTTATGATAATCACATGCAGTTATTTGAATGTAGTATAAATGTGTTATTTTTGTCTATTCTAAAATGGTGTATTTGAATATTTCTGCATACTGGGGTCCGTAAACAGTCTTGAGTTACATAAATTGGGCATCACTGTAAAGCTGAGAGTCTTGTGGATCCAATGAGACCAATTGTATTCATGTTGTGACCTCTAGGATAATCACAGCCTCATGAAACTTTACAGACACAAACTAGAGACCTAGGGCATTCAGAGGATGGATGGCTTTCAGAATGACAATAAGGAGGTTTCTGAGCAGTTTCCAGAACAGAAGTGCTCGCCATCCAATCGACGAAAAATGCAGTTCTTGCAGAAACCTCAAAATGTCAAAAGGTTTTTAAACCAAATCACAGCATGGCTTTTTCTATGGTGTTCCTCAAGGTCTTGATGTTCAAATGTGGTATTTTGGAGGGAATATTGATAATTTTAATAAATTCTCGATCAGTAAAAATGGTTAAATTTAGCACCAAATCTGTGTAACAAATGGTATCAAACCAAAAATTGCCGCAACAACTTATGAGACTTAAGTGAGCATGGGAATGACCATCATATACACTTATATATAATACTTTTTATTTCTGATTTATGACAAGAACAACTTGACACAGTGCTGAGCTTCATCTCAAATTAATCTTCAGGTTCCCAGCTTTCAGATGATGTACACCACTTCTATGTGACGTATACTGTTGACCTGCTATCTCCTCCTAAAGACCCCCTGTACCCCCCCTAAAAAAGACAAAAACGGGTCTATTCTGGGTCTCTTAGGGTCAGCCAAACCCAGTTCATCCAAATACCAATATCCCACTATAAAGTTCTGAGTTGAAGTCGGAGAGGACAGTGGTGGAAGACGTACTTTGACCTTTTACTCAAGCAGAAGTAGCTGTAGTGCAATGTAAAAAATACTCCATTACAAATTAAAGTCCTGCCCTCAATTCTACATAATAAAAGTACAAAAATATTATCAGCAAAGTGCTTAAAATATCAATATAGAAAGTATTCATTATGAATATAGGTTATAGTTTGGTATGTATTGGATTATTTTTTAATGCGTTTACATAAAAGTTGAACTACTTTATATAATGTTGGGCATGTTCATATTTTATAATGATGTTTTGTTTGCATGTAACGGCATGAAAAGTACAATATTTCCCTCTGAAATGTTGTGGAGTAGAAGTATAACGTGGCATAAAATATTCTAAAGGATAAGTGCTTTAAAACTGTAAGTAATTACAGCAGTTGAGTAAATGTACTTAGCTACATGTCACCAAGAGAGGATGCTCATATGTTCAGTTATTCTGTCATAAATGTAGTTACGTGCCTTTTGTTTGTGTTCAGTTCATCCATCAAGTCACATAATAAAACAAGCAGATGCAGGAAATTACTTGTTAACGAGTGGCCGTGAACTCCTGGATGACAAACTGAAAAACATTCCAGGTGGTCATAATTTTTACCAACTCTCTGTTTGGTATGCGTCCTCTCTGAGTAGATGTAGCGGCTCGGACGAAAACGTCATGACGAAATTTAGACAAGGTAAAGAGTGAAAGGTGAGGAGGAGGTGAGGAGCAATGGATGGGACAAACTGAGGTGAAAGAAGAAGAGGACAGACGACTGTACGGATGTGACCTCTCTGAGGGAGAACTGAACTGCCACTGGAGGGGTCAAAGGTCAGAATACGGCCTTTAGGGAAATGATCACGCACCATGCCCTCATGAATCATCATGGCAGCTTATAACTAAGTGTGTGTGTGTGTAGTATTCCCATATGCTCTTATTAGTGTGTTTGCTCGTGACTGTATGAGTGTGTGTCCAGTTTCTTACTGATGTGATGAATGAAAAGCACTTTCCTTTAGAGATCAGAGGTTAAATTCTTCTACTGGAAACATTTAGACACTCAAACCTTTTTCAGGCACCTGGGAACACACCCCTCCACACCCCTCCACACCCCTCCACACCCCTCCACACACACACACACACACACACACACACACACACACACACACACACACACACACACACACACACACACACAAAAGGAAAAAGTAGAGCAGAGTAGCCTGCTAGCACCCCACCCCAGCTGAATAATGCCCTGGATGTGAGGAAATCCAGACCGGCTTCGACAAGTGTCCATTCAGAGCTGCTCCACCCAACACAGCAGGGGACTACAGGGTCCGATGATCCACTAATCGCCGTGCAGTTCATCAGAATAACTGTCAAAAGGTACACTGTTCCAGAGATGTGATCAGGATAATAAAAAAACAGGAAGTGCTCATGGAAAATCAGGAAAGCAGAAACTGTCACATTAGACACAGTGGTCTACCTCCGGGTCTGAAAAGTGAGGCCAATGCTGAAGTGCCTTAAACCTGCATTCTTTCTAATAGCCAGCAGGGGGCGACTCCTCTGGTTGTATAGAAGTCTGATTGTATAGAAGTCTTTGAGAAAATGAGCCTACTTCTCACTTGATTTATTATCTCAGTTAACATTCTCTCAATCACTAGGTCCACAAACCAATGGGTGACACAAAATTATTCAACAGCGATGGTTGGTTGTTTCTCCGTATTGCATATGTTTGACATGCATTAATATGATAGATATTAGACCTCAGGCTTTATACCTGATAATAATACAGCCTCAAAAAGTATCATTAGGTGACGGCATATTAAGTTTCTTTTCTCAGGGCAGTAGCTTTTGTCTCTTAGCTACCTGGATACATTAGATTTTTTTGTGATTCTTGACAAGAGAAAAAGATGATCTCCTCACCGGTAATTCAATACTGCATGCAAAAGCTGGCCTTCTATACTGTTGCTTATGCAGTATCCGTTGATCTGAGGTGGTTTTTCATGCAACATGCAAGTGTGGATTTCCTGTTTGTGATACCCAGAAATTACTCATCTGTTGCGTTTAATACAAATGAGGGGAGGTAGGAGGGAGGTGGTTACCCTTTACTCTGAGGTGATGTATCGAGGACTCTGCTCGGAAGAGCTGATTACATGGTGGTAACACACAAGGCCCTGTGCTGGTGTGCACACGAACAGTGAGAAGATGAATTATCATCCAGAAAATCCAGCTGAGTAATAGTTTATTTAGTTTAATAGTTTTTTTGGCACATTGCTATTGTTGGTGGATTTGAACTGACAGTATGGTTTCACTGTGAACGTATATCACCCTCGGGGTGCTCTGATGTAGACTATTTTCCCAAACATGTCAGCCAAAGAAATCAAAATGGTAAGACTGGGGCTAAAGTGTGAAGAGATAAGGGTGGATGGAAGAGAAGATTTCAGCTGATCGGGAAAAAGCTTGAGAACCAGTTCCCAGTCCCAGAGATATTTACTTAAAGAAACAAATCTCACATGTGCTTTCACAAAGCACAAACTATTGCACAAATAGCACTAAGGTCTGCTCTGATGCAGGTAACCTAGTGGAAAGGTGATCTTAAATAATTCACCCCAGCTGGTTTCAGAATGCTAAAAATCACCATCAAGACCAGAGTTTCTGGCTGAATCTGCTAAAATGAGGCCTGCATTAAGTCGAGGAAGGATCAGAGTGTCCTGAGTGTTCAATTCCTCACCTCTCTTAAGCCCTAAAGAAAGGGAGTCGTCACACCCTGATTGGCCAAGAAGGGAAATGCACCAAGCTGCTCTCACTTCTTAATTAGGAACCATCAGTTCCCACATCCTGCTCAACAGGTGATCTGGATAACCTCCAATCAACTCAGGCAAAATGTGACATTCAGCTAAAATGAATGACAGCAAAGAATGAGGGACTGTTACATCTCTTTGTTGCAGCCAATTCTCACTGAAAGTGAACCTGTCTTATATCTCACTATGGTTATTTTTCATGCAAGTGCATACAGTATTAATGTGAAAATCTCCAGAGGCAAAAACAAAGCCCCGACCATACTGTCAGAGTAAAAAGAGCAGAATCGTTCCTTAATCAGTCAATCTGCTCTGCACGAGGAACCATTCTGTGCATGTTCTATGAAAAATCTTGTTTATTTTCAGTAGAAAACTTTACTCCTCCTGATCTGATTTGGTACATAACAGGGTTAGTGCTACACGATATGCAGGAGCACATTTGAAGTGAAGACAGACAGAGATGGCTGTACTCGGGCCTTAACCCTCTCTCCCTCTCTAAGAAAACAATAAAGGCGGCCTACCGGTTCTCTTAAAAGCTCTTTATCTGAAGCTACTGGCGCCTCTAACACACACCTTATCACACAGCCTTATTACACACAATCTGGTTGACACAGATACTCTCAAATGCAAACATACAGGAGCCTTGTCACTCATTATACTGAATATGTGAATTATAAATACATTCAGACTAAGAATTTCTATCAAATATGAATAAGGCTAATGGTTTTCAGTTTTTGACTGATCAAACTACAGTGTGTTTATATTAATTGTATTTTTACTTAAAATAAATAAAATTGCTTTAAAGGGAAATTTAAGAAATTAAAGTAAAAGTACAATTTTGTGTGAATATTGGCATTTAATTAATTTTATTATTATGTATTTTTACTTATTTTATTTATTAGTTGTTTTTCCCTTTTTCTTTATTTCTAAGATACTGCTTATTGAGAAATTAGCTGTTATGGCTAAATCTGGCACATTTACATGATGGCTCCTACTAATTAATGTGCATTGTCCGTTCTTAAATGAAATAAACACGAACATAATGTGTCTCTAATTAAGTCCTTTAGTATAGTTTGTTGCCTGTGACTGTCCAACAAACACATATGGACACATCATGTTGTACACACACAGAAGCAGGGATGAAAACACGTACAAAAAGTGCTTCAACATATAAATAAAAATACATTGTTGCACCTTCAGTTGACTTGCTTTTTGCTTTTTCATGCTATTCTGATGGTCCAGGTTAGAAAGGGGCTAGCGAGGGAATGAATGTGGTCGACTGAAACAACCAAAAGATTGTGTTTGTGTGTATGTGTCCGGTTTCCAGGTCACTATCAGCTAATACCAGCGTTCTCTCCTCTAACAGCATCTGACAGGTGAGGAGCGAAGCGTCTCTAACGGCTATCGACCACGTTAACTGGGGCATGTCTCACCTCCCACGCCTCTCTCTCTCTCTCACTTCCTTCTCTTTCACTTCCGCCTCTGTCATCATATCTCTCGCTCTCTGTCTTTGTTTGTTACTTCCACAAGTGAATATGTTTCCTCGAAATGCATGTTCACTTCGATGCATGTTAATAGTTTATTAAAAAGGCATTCCATATTGTTCTGTAGCCAAAAAGTCTAAAATATATAGAGTGATATTTGATGCACAGCTGTATACCAGCAGTGCTTAAAGGTCAGGTAGATGTTTCCATGCAAAGTCCATGAGTGTCTGTGGAATGTCGGGCTGATGAGCCGTCTGATTCCCTAATCCCACACAGTGAAGGCCTTCTTTGTTCCTGAATATTCATATCATCTCCATCAGTCTGCCAGCACACACACACACACACACACACACACACACACACACACACACACACACACACACACACACACACACACACACACACACCATACCAGTAGTCACCTATAGGAGAAGATAACAGCAGGCCTATCACTCTGATGGCTGCCAGGTCATCTGTCACCGCTGGAGGAGGGGAGGGGGGTCGCTAACTGGCGATGAAAGAGAGACAAGAGAAGGATTATTAACAAGCATGAGGAAGGAAAAACAGACAAAGACATGAGTGGCATAAGAAGAGAAAAAAAAGCAGAAAGGCCTGACAGAGAGGAAGAGAGATTGAGAGAGTGAGTGATGAGGGCAGAGATATCATGTAATTATACGTCTGGCTAAAATAGACGTATCTTGTCCGTCACCCGCAGTCTGATTTGCCTGTGCCAAACCCAAACCGCTACCTCTCTCTGCTCTCATGCTGTATGTTATTATCTCCTATCTTATCATTTTACAACATTATTATACAAAACCTCAATATTTAAAAGTGCCTTTTTCCACTCAACCCCTCCACTTGCACAGACTATACACAGCATGTTACTGTCTAGAATACAGTATGGCAAACTTTCTCACACTGGGAGAAAATTTGTTTGAGGTTACAAATCCTATTCTTTTGGAAATATTAATAAAATATTATAATGATATTAAAGTATATTTATATAGCACACAAAACAATGAAAGAAACAGTAAACAGTAGAAATTAAGATAATGTAACAAGAGTTAAATAAAGAACTGAGACAGCAACGACAATGAATATATATATATATATATATATATATATATATATATAAATAAATAAATAAATAAATATATAAATAAATAAATATATGTATATAAATAAATAAATATATACTGTATATATAAATAAATAAATGAATATATATATATATATTTATATATATTAATTTATAGTTGCAGCCCAACAGGCAACAAAAGCTGTCAGTGTGTCAGTGTGCTGACTTGACTGTGAATAATATATAAAGTGGGCATGTCTGTAAAGCGGAAACTTGTGGGTACCCATAGAACCCATTTTCATATCTTGAGGTCAGAGGTCAAGGGACCCCTTTGAAAATGGCCATGCCGGTTTTTCCTCGCCAAAATTTAACGTAACTTTGGAGTGTTATTTAGCCTCCTTCCCAACAAGCTAGTATGACACTGTGTTTTTAGGGCGTACTTTTTCATGCATGTTGCTGCTTAATTCACAGTAATAAAATGTAGAAATGTTACTTACATTTGCTTTTTGAAGTTAAACATTTGGCTCTGATTGAACTGTGTGTGTGGATGAACCTTTTTTATATGATTTCTAAAAAATGACATAACATTGAATGCTGCATAAAAGTCAGATATAAATCATGTTTGTAAGCTTGCTATTTTTTTTTGTAAATGCTTAATTTTCCAGTTACTTGAAGGGATGTGTGATTTCTAGAGATCTGTACACAAGCATCAATGAAAACCTCTCTGGTGAGTGTTGGCAGCACCTCACGTTGATCAATCTGGACTGAACAGTTCTAACACGATAGAGACAAGTCTGTCTAAAGTTGAATCTTCCCCTTTTTAAATCCGTGGTCGTTCATCACTCTTAATCCTTTAAAACCCTCCTTCACCTCAGAGTCAAGGCCTGAGCAGAAAAATACCATAATTCACATCACAACAACATGAGATTCAGCTCTCTGATCAGCTTAGAGCTGTCAGCATCTCGCCTGTGAAACTATCCAGTTAGTTTGTTCTGCAGAAAACTCACACGTGTGTCACTTTAATCATTTTTTTTCCAACATATGTGTGGAACATAGTCTGGTAAGTGATCAACAACATTTTAAACTTAAACAGATTGATTACGGTTTCCTTTTAATGTCATAGATAATAAACTGCTAAATGTAAAGGGTGTGAAGATGATGGTTACTATGCTTCAGTGGTGGAAGAAGTATTCACATCCTTTACTTAAGCAAATACCACACTGTAAAAAAATTATGTTACAAGCAAAGGTCCTGCATTGAACATTTTTCATATATCTAAGTATAATCATGTACTTAAAGTATTAAAAGCATGCTATGACAATAACCCAACGCCAAAAGTGACATATTCAGAATGCTGGTTTTGTCCAACGAATAGTACAAAATCGATAATTGATTAATTGACTATAAATACAATCTTAATCTGAAAAGTACAAAGCTGTCAGATAAATGTATAGGGGAGTAAAAAAAGCATAAAATCCCCCTCTGAAATGTAGTGGGGTAGAAGTATAAAAAGACATTAAAAGAAAAGACTCAAGTGAAGTACAAGTATCTCAAATTAAAATTTTCATAAAGCACTTGAATATTGTACGTAATTAGATTCCACCACAGTTTGTTTTTTTGCCCCACTACAGAGTCAACGATTGACAGCTGGGTCAGTCTGTCAGATAAGAGATGTTGACAACTCTGAGTGAGCCTCAACTGGCTCTCTTTCTGAATCTATTTCTGTTTTCCAGTCGGTTCCTGTTCAGGCCTCTCATACAACCTGCGTCTGTCTCTCTGTCTGAGCCTCAGATAACCATGACATTTACTGAGCTCAGTTTTTTCATGAAACTTCCTTGGGAAATCAATGCCTGCTTATGAACTTCACAGGGCTTTCATCCAGGTGACTGCTGTTCGTTCGCTTCCCATGGGAAACTAACAATGGGAAACTAACAATGGGTTGTTTGTCTTTGTCTTTACAACGTTTAGTTTCATTTTCACAAACGTAGTAATTTTAAGCCCAACCATGATGTTTTTTCCTAAACCTAACTATAGTGAGTTTGTTGCCTAAATCTATACAAGTGTTTTTTAATTCACATGTAAAGCATGTGTTTACTGCGACTGAAAAGTGGCGTCAAGGGGTCTGACAAAGCGTCAGTAAGTGACGAGTTGGGATGAGAATGTGCTGAACTACTATATCATTTCCTGATTCTGTCTTAAAAACTCAAATGAAGTTGGTAAATATCACGTGTGCCTGTCTCAGATTATTGTCTCTTTTTAATAGCAATATCTCAAATAATAAAAATAGAAAATAGAAACAGTTTCCACTGGAACTACGTTTTCCAAAGAAACCATCCTTAAAACATTGTTGATGGTGAGTAACCAGGACATTGTTTCTGTAAATGCTATTGATTTAAAACTTTTGTATGCTCCACAGTACAAACTAAATTCTATTCACATCTATTGTAATGGGGCGGAGGCAGAAATCTAAAGCTGAGTATCGCAAAACCTGGTCAAATAAGACTAAAACAACCTGCATAAACACAGAAACTGCATGGACAAAGAGGATCAGCAGGGTCATAGTTAAAGACATGCTGTACATACAAGGTGTTGGCTAATATGTGATTTATGTAAAGATTCAGTGAGTGTGTTGGTTTGAGTGTTTGGTGTTTTTGAGTTGAGCTCGTCCACTGCAAGATTTTTGCCTTTTTTGTGTGTTTGTATTTTATCATCCCAAGTGTCTATCAGCAGGGAGCCACATTCATTCAGTATGTGTGCTTTATGTTTCTTTGTGTTGCAGGCTGCGGCCCCCCAACTGTCGCCTTAACCAAACTTAAACCCACAGGAAGCAGCGCTTGACAAAA
Source organism: Sebastes fasciatus (assembly GCF_043250625.1). Classification (NCBI taxonomy): domain Eukaryota; kingdom Metazoa; phylum Chordata; class Actinopteri; order Perciformes; family Sebastidae; genus Sebastes; species Sebastes fasciatus. The sequence goes on along the minus strand of NC_133802.1, from coordinate 27,637,809 downwards.
GAATACAGAAAATAAAAGCAGAGGGGCAGAGGAGGAAGTCACAGAGATGGAGAAAGAATAAAGACAGAGGGAGAGAAAGTGACAGAGTGAAAATAGATTAAGGGGATTATAGCAACATGTGATTTGCCACATGGTGATTTTCATGAAATCAAAGTGAGATCTCAGCAATAAGAGATTCTTTGTAGCCAACCATAGGTTACCTCTGTCCAGTCTTTTACTTGTGTAAGGCAAATTACATATTTCATTTGCCTCTGCTGCATCCATTCTTCCTTTAATTTGTGTGAGTCAACTTTATGGAAGTGCAATACAAAATAACTCTTTTATGAGTGGTATAAACAGAAGGTTAAGGATAGTCAGCAGATGTAAAGACATGAGGAGAGAGCGGGAAGGGTTGGTCCAGGGTGGAAGGGTAATGAGGGTTTAATGGGCTGCGTGGATAATAAAAAGACATGGAGGGGAGCAGTGAACAGGTGCTGACCATGTGTACACTGCAGTGTAAAGGCAGTGAAATCACACACACACAACACACACACACACACACACACACACACACACACACACACACACACACACACACACACACACACACACACACACACACACACACGTACTGAACCTTTGCCTCTCCCACACACTCGCTGTTGGACAAAACACAGCGCAGGTCTGCAAGGTCATGTGTGTGTCTGTCTTTTTGTATGTTTGCATTGTATGTACGTGGACCTCATGAGTGGCGATGCGTGACGGAGTGAGATTGAAGAGGTTCTAAATTCCTGCATTTCTATGAGGAGTCTTCTCAATTATTTACCTTCCTTGCCCCGTGCTTTTATTCTGAAACACATACACACACACACACACACACACACACACACGCACACAAAACCACTCTTCAACTTCAGGTCTGGAAACATACAGCTGTGTGTGTGTGTCTGTAATGGATGTGTCTTCATTTTAGGGTCAGTGAGGATGAATCCCACCGTTAGAACAGTGACCATGGGATTCATCACTAAGACTGCACCCTCTATGCACTCAGAGAGAGACAGATACACACCCAAACACGTTTGTACGTGACAGCTTTCCTTAAACATGGACTGTTTATAAGAAGTGGACGTAGCCACCGAGACGTCACCCATTGGTTTGTGGACTGCCGTTTTGAAGCACCATGATTTACTAAATGAACATCATGCTGTATTGAAGAAGACTTGAAACTAGCGATTGAGACCATAAACTCATGTTTACAATGTTTACTGAGGTAATAAATCAAGTGAGAAACAGGCTCATTTTCTCATAGACTTCTATACAATCAGACTTATCCTAAACTTCAGCTAAACGTGATGTTAACCTAAACCAAAACCAAGTCTTAATCCTCAAACGACCTTTTGAAGAAGCAAAATTTGGACCAAAATCAACTCATCTCGTTGGGCATACCACGCAGGAATCACTTGTGGATCTAGAGTAAATTATTGTGGTGCATTGTGAAATAAATTTTGGTGCTCTTTATCTGAATTTGCCCTGTTGACCAATTGCAAACCACTTTGAAGGTACTGATGTTTGAAGAGAAAACCAGGGAGCCCAAAATGGACATCTGTTTAGCTGTATCACACCATTCAATTTTATATATCACAACAGCGTACATGTACTGCTTTGCTGAAACCCATTTAAACCTTTTTTTTTGCACTTTAACTTCAGAGATTTCAATATGTGTGTTGCTATAAGTGTATTTGACCCAGAGGCAGTTCAACCAAAGCAGGGCTGTCATTGATTATTGATGAAGAGAAACAGGCTTTCATCCCGAAATACAGTGCGAGTCTGTTTACAAGTGTGTGTCTTTTTATGTGCAAACGTGGTTTGTGTTTATACGTCTGTGTATTTGCGCAGCCCACAACATTAGAGTGGCCATATTAGATTATTAATGCACAGAGTGAGTGTCAGAGAGCTTTTAAGGCCACTATGTCATGGTCAAAAATAAACCGCCCTGGTTTCAGGAGGCTGATGTGTAAACACTGCGGATATAACGGAATATAACGCAGTAAGGCTCTCAGTCATTCTGTATTGCTTTCAAATATTTATTCTCCTGTAGATCAACTTTTCTTATTTAATGTAATCCCTGCTGAGTCAACACACACATGTAGGCATGATTTACTCTTCCTTCCTCTTTTGTGTCGTTTGTTTAAGGAAGTAACGTCTTTAAATATGCATGTGGCACCTATTCACCTCAGTGATACATAAATGCGCTTAAATTCATTTATAAACCTCTGGACTTTAATAGCTCATATATGTTTCAGCAAGACTTCTGCTCATGTTGAAAACTTTCTGCACATTCAAAATATATCCCACATATTTGTGATCTCTTGAGAAGTCGAGAATACAGTCGTAATTTGATGAGAAAAGATCTACCGGCCCTATAGTCTGCGTTGCATTACCTTGTAGCTCTGCTGATATGGAGGTATCCCACTCAGACTGTCCGACAGACACATAACCCCGTATGGGATTGTGTTCTCTGGGTGAGACAAAGTTTCGGGACGTGTCTGGGTGCTGCTCTTCATCGGAAGAGGAAACTAACTGAAAACACTGATGAGGCATAAATCATAATGTGTGGCTTATTGTTCACACAAATGTTAACTTCACCACCTCCGACAAAGTGAAGTTTTTTTTCTAAACCTAACTAAGTGGTTTGGTTGCCTAAACCTAAACAAGTATTCTTGTTTGAATTCACAATGTTATGCACTTGTTTACTGTGATTGTAAAGTGATGTCAGTAAGTGACGAGTTGGGATGAGAACGTGTCTGGCAGTAAATACGTCTGCTTCTGTGCTGCAGTAAATTTTTAAATGCTCTGGATACGACATTGTCACTACTTAGAGGATCAGGGACGCACCATGTTGCGAACCTCACTGGCTCAGCTGCACAATTCACCTCCCAGTAACGCAGCATGTGATTGGTCAAGAGAGTCAAGGAGGCTTCATAGAACAGAAGTGCGTCACATGGTGTAAATAAAGACAAGAATATAAGGAAATAGACAGTGTATGTATTAATGACTTATTTCCTTATATAATCATTGGGTACTCTTCAGTAGCTCTCAGGGAGGAGGGAAATTTAAATTACTGAGTGAAAAACAATGAAAGTGAAAGTGTATCTGCAGCTCTGCCAGGAAGGAGGAGAGCACATTCACCAGAGTGAAGCCTGCATGAGAGAGAACGGATGTGCGAATTACAAACGATTGAAGGATTTTAACTCAACTCTATTTTCTACTGGTAAGATCGATGATGTCTGTGTACTTAATCGTGTACTTTAATGTGTGTCTATTATTGCGTAACTTGCTATCATGTTGGCCTGCATGTTTCTTTAGATAGGGGAAGCTGTGGCTATGGCCTACATGGCCACGTGCTTGCATACAAATTGCACATCACCTGATGATGTCTGTGAATGTGCTCACATTCCTTTGTGTTTGCCTTTGAGATGCTTACAGTATTTCTGTGTACTTTATAATGTATAATCTACCTTGTACATTTATAGCATAGTTTAGGAAGGGCTAAAGATTTAGTATCGGTACCATGTGCCTTGTTTACTCTCTCTGTTCAGTTAGAATGATTTGATTTATACAAGCCTTATTTTTAATCTTTATCACAACACATTTGAAGGTCAAGGTCCACATATCACATTCATATGATGTTATCAATCATTAACAACTGACTTTGCCCTCCCACAGTAACTCAAGAGGAAGTCACGACATGCTACTCTTTATACTTTGATCAGGTTTTGTTACGTAAGTCAGAGGAACTGAATCAACTTTTCTATTTTTCAGGGAAATTCTACTCTGGTTTGTGACTTGTTGACTGGATTTAAAGGCTTGAAGTGAGGGTCCTTTTTGCCCAGTGCTGCTGTCAAACTCAATATATTTGAATTATTGGATCTGGGGACTGGGAGGACCTTATAAGTCAGTGTGGAGAGAGACTGCCTTAAAGCCTACTGTGGGCCCTAGAAAAGGTGATGGACAGCCCTCGTGTCAAAGGCAAACCTATGTAGAAAACACTATGGGACTTTAGCAAGGAGACTTTGCTGCAACTGTAGCATGGTGAAAAAGACAAGGAGTTGGAAATAATATGTAACAAAGGAACAGGATGCAACCACTGCATCCATCTTAGAGCAGATAACATGTCAAAATGCCTCTAAAATCAGCATGTCTCAGGAGCCGGGCGAGGCCACATCAACTGACAAGTAAGTAGAACTTTCTTTCCCGATCGGCTCAGTCTCACCTCACACGGGATGGGAAAGTCAAATCATATGAAATACGTGCAGCATGCATCCACCTCTTGGACCTGAATTTACTATTGTTGACAAAGTGACACAAAGTGACACAAAGTTACATCAGAAATGCATTTAACCTCCAAGATCTAGAGGGATGTTAAACTTTTACTCCTCACCTGTGTGTGCATGGATATACTGATAGCAGCAGTTCTATTGAAATTAACTGCTTTTGTTGTTTAAAATGCTGGTGTGCCTGTGCCTAAATCTGTGTTAAAGATGGCTTGAGACAGAAATATCAGTCTCTCCTGCACCCAGCAATGTTTCCGTTAAAAGTGACTGGTCCAAGGATGACCCTCCCAGCTTCAGTCAAGGACAACCAGGGTAAGATATGTTATCTTATCTAGATATGTTATCTATATCCAGAGAGAAATTAAAGTGAAGTGAATGACTGACATAATGTAAATGCCACTTTGAGGCTGAACAATAATGTTAAAGATGTTAAAAGTGTTAAAGTTTGTAATTGTAATCTGTGTTAAAGATGGCTTGGGCCAGAAAGATCAGTCTCTCCTACACCCGACAATGTCTCTGTGAAAAGTGACTGGTCCAAGGATGACCCTCCCAGCTTCAGTAAAGGACAACCAGGGTAAGAGATGTTATCTTATCTAGATATGTTATCTATATCCAGAGAGAAATTAAAGTGAAGTGAATGACTGACATAATGTAAATGCCACTTTGAGGCTGAACAATAATGTTAAAGATGTTAAAAGTGTTAAAGTTTGTAATTGTAATCTGTGTTAAAGATGGCTTGGGCCAGAAAGATCAGTCTCTCCTGCACCCGACAATGTCTCTGTGAAAAGTGACTGGTCCAAGGATGACCCTCCCAGCTTCAGTAAAGGACAACCAGGGTAAGAGATGTTGGTTATGTTGGATGTTTGATACACAGAGAAATTAAACTGAATATAATGACTGACATACTGTAAATCCCATTTTAAGGCTGAACAATAATGTTAAAGATGGTAAAAGTGTTAAAGTTTGTAATTGTAATCTGTGTTAAAGATGGCTTGGGCCAGAAAGATCAGTCTCTCCTACACCCGACAATGTCTCTGTGAAAAGTGACTGGTCCAAGGATGACCCTCCCAGCTTCAGTAAAGGACAACCAGGGTAAGAGATGTTATCTTATCTAGATATGTTATCTATATCCAGAGAGAAATTAAAGTGAAGTGAATGACTGACATACTGTAAATGCCACTTTGAGGCTGAACAATAATGTTAAAGATGTTAAAAGTGTTAAAGTTTGTAATTGTAATCTGTGTTAAAGATGGCTTGGGCCAGAAAGATCAGTCTCTCCTGCACCCGACAATGTCTCTGTGAAAAGTGACTGGTCCAAGGATGACCCTCCCAGCTTCAGTAAAGGACAACCAGGGTAAGAGATGTTGGTTATGTTGGATGTTTGATACACAGATAAATTAAACTGAGAGATTAAGAAAATGACTCAAATACTGTAAATAACACTCTTAGATTTAACAATAATGTTAAAAATGTTAAAAGTGTTAAAGTTTGTAAAATGTAATCTGTGTTAAAGACGGCTTGAGCCACAAAGATCAGTCTCTCCTACACCCGACAATGTCTCTGTGAAAAGTGACTGGTCCAAGGATGACCCTCACAGCTTGAGTCTAGGACAACCAGGGTAAGATACGTTGGTTATGCTGGATGTTTGATACACAGAGAAATTAAATTGAAGATAATGACCGACATACTGTAAATCCCATTTTAAGGCTGAAAAATAATGTTAAAGATGGTAAAAGTAAAGTTTGTAATTGTAATCTGTGTTAAAGGAGCAATATGTAACACTGACAGCTAGTGTTTAAAATGGGCACAATCCTCCCCAGATTGAAGCTCACGCGGGTTGCCAGGTTGAGGACACTGAATCTACAGGAGCGCAAGACAAGCGCAACATTATAATTTACCGATCGGTCGAACAACAAAGAAAAACACGGCTTGAGATGAATTTATAATAACACAAGCCGTGTGCTAATTTACAAACATCGTTGGGCGGATTTCTTAGAAAAACTCCTCTGTATTTTGACAACAGCCACTGCCGCCATTTTGGACTGAAAACACCTATTATATTTATAATATTTTATTGTTCAACACAGGCCATTTCGGTAGAATATGATAATAGAAGAGAAATCATTTTGTTTTACTTTCGTACGACACTTTTTAGGTGAACGTTTCACTGGCGTTCTGGTAGTCGCTTTTAGTCCAAAACGGCGGAAACGTAGCTCTACTGCTGGGCCCTGATGTTGCAATTGAATGAACATTTGACTTTCACTTCTTGGCAATATACGTTCTTTGATGTTGGTTATGTTGGATGTCTGATACAGAGATATTCAGAGATAAAGACAAAGTAAGTAGAAGAGAATGACTAGTCAGTGTAGTGAGATTAATTTTTCCCACCTTGAAGCTCAACAGTTATGTCACAGATGTTAAAATTGTTAAAGTTTGTTATTGTGAAATCACTGTAATCAATCTGTGTTAAAGCCCGTCTCTTCTGTATCCAGAAACAATCCCCGGGAAAATCCTCTCAACTTCAAGGCTGAGATAAGGTAGGGAAAAACAACATGCTTGTGCATACAGTTACAGTTAATAATATATAACAGAGAAAAATACAAAGTAACGATATGAGGAAAAGACAAAGTAGAGCACTGAAGCCTGACAGATACATTTCACCTCAAACAAAGTATATTCATCTTTGTCAAATAAATGTATCTTTCTCTACTGACATAAACTTCTCGACTGTGTCCTGCAGTGGAAAGAAAACTGGCCTGGATGGGCAAAACCTCAGCAAAGGTAACAAAAACAACAGAAATGTTATAAGCTTTACAATCACAACATATTCTCATACAACAGGTCATATGATATCTTAGAAAAAAGTTATTCCTCGTTTTTTGTTTGTTTTCCTACGAATGTCCAGCAACACGTGTCAGTGTCCGTTTGTTACATGCATACAGTCTTTTCAAAATAAACTTCTGTCTTCACAGTTCACAACTTCCTTAGGTTTAGGCAAGAAGGCTACTTAGTTAGGTTTAGGAAAAGATTGACTTGGTTAGGATTAGGCAACAGAACAACTTAGTTAGGTTTAGGAAAAGATCAACTTGGTTAGGATTAGGCAACAAAACTACTTAGTTGAGTTTAGGCAACAAAACTACTTAGTTATGTTTAGGAATATATCCACTTGGTTAGGATTAGGCAACAAACTACATAGTTGGGTTTAGGCAACAAAACTACTTAGTTCGGTTCAGGCAACAAAACGACGTAGTTGGGTTTAGGCAAAAAAATGACTTAGTTAGGCTTAGGAAAAGATCGACTTGGTTAGGATTAGCAAACAAAACAACTTATTTATGTTTAGTATCGTAGTTTGGCTTAAAATAACTCCCAAAGTGGCGTTACTTAAGTACGTAAGTTATGTGACAAATAAATCAACGTTGACTTCTGGTTTCCACGCCGCACCAACGTTGGTTTCCTGGGCGAAAGTCCGGTATTTGTTGAACCCACCCATCCACCCGACCTCTTCCTTATACGACGTTCACATAAGGAAGAGGTCACAAACTTTATATTTCCTGGTTCACGATTACGTGGATTATACAAATTGATTTCGTGGGATACGAATTACAGTACATTACTTTTCGTAGGTATAACTACAGTGTATGAGACCAGCCTTAAAATCAACACATTTTTACAAATGAATTAAAATTAAACCCAAAACATTGCAAACTCATACTTAAATTTCTTTATTCTCATACCTTTTGCCTCTGGGCTTTTACTGCAGGTATAACATTATCTTATAGCTGCCATTATATTGTGAAGGAGTGTGAAATTAATTACAATTACTGCATTCTGTTTTCTCTGTATTGTCTTTATCATTTCTTTAGGCCAAGATGTCAAACACAAACTCACAGCAGACCTGAAGAGGAGAATCCTCAGTCAGCATGAAGACAAACTGAAAAGTAATGAAACAGACACAGAAATCTACGAGATACCATCTGTCCCAAGCGAGAACGCTAAACCACAAACCTTTGATGCATTATTTCCTAATTCAAAGGAAAAGAAAGTGAGAACAGTGCTAATGAGGGGAGTGGCTGGTGTTGGTAAAACATTTCAAAAAAGTTTGTTCCTGGTAGACTGGGCCAAAGGAAAATCCAACAAAAAGATAGACTTCATAGTGTCATTTAACTTCCGTGAGCTGAACTCAAGAAGAGACGAAGTTCAAAGCGTGAATGATCTGATTCATCATTCCTTCAATGACGATAAAGACAGTTTTTACAAGTATGACAAGTGTAAAGTATTGTTTGTCCTTGACGGCTTGGAAAAATGTAAACTTCCTCTGGATTTTGCGAAGAACAAGGACCTGACTGATATGGAAGAGCGAGCCTCGATGGATGTGCTGCTAACAAACCTCATCAAGGGCAAACTGCTTCCCTCTGCTTGTCTCTGGATCATCGCTCGACCTTCAGGAGTCGATAAGATTCCTCCTGATTATATTCAAAAAGAGACAGAATGTCGAGGTACGTAACTGTGACAGAAATATATTTTCATGTATTGTGTGATCTGCATCCTGTCTCCTTCTTTTTGTTGTTGAAAATATTTTATAAACTTTACTAAATTTGATTTTATTGGGAACCAATGTGCTTCAAACATTGGTTACTTTAAAATGTTGTTTTGGTATAACTTGCTCACTATGTTGTCCTATAAATAATTTGAACTGTTCAAAACAACCACTTTTATAATAACTTAAAGGAACAGTGTGTAGCATTTAGGGGTCCTCTTCATGGAGCCGTCCACCATGTTACAGTAGCCCAGAACGGACAAACCGATCACTGGCTCTAGAGAGGGCCATTCGTGTTTTCACGTTTTAGCGTCGGCCACTGTAGTTCTCCTACCAGCCCAATCAGACAGCAGTTTGTGAAACAGTCATGAAATTTAATGTATTGATTCGTGTACATAGACATGAATTTCAATTTTTTTTTGTGATGATCAGTACGAAATTAGTTCATATGTAATCCATGTAATTGTGAACTGGGAAGTATAAACAGTGGCGAACGTCGCATAGGGAGGGGGTTGGGACGGATTGGTGGGTCAAAACACATAGCACTTTTGCCCAGGAGACCGGTGTTTGTGTCCCGTGTGAAACCAGAAGTCAAAGTTGATTTATTTGTCATGTAACTTCTGTACTTCAGTTACGGTACTTCTGGAGTTTTTTAAACCCAAACCACGATCTTTTCCTAAACATAACTAAGTAGTTTTGTTGCCTAAGCTTAACCAAGTCGATCTAATCCTAAACCTAAGTAGTTTTATTTTGAAAAGACTGGAGTGGAAGTCACGCGTCGCTGAAATGGAAAAGCTTGAAAAAATACGTTGTTGATTGTCGTGCTGAGCGTCACAAAAAATAAACGGAAATTCCTGTCTATGTACACGAATCAAATAGATAAAATTTCGTGACTATTTCACAAACTACCATGAGACTGTGTTGCTCCTACACACTTGGCACACGGGAAAAGTTTCAGTTGGTTGCAATTTGCAACCTCACCGATAGATGCCGCCAAATCCTACACACTGCACCTTTAAAGATAACTAATTTACACTGCTTTTATCCTTCATTACCAATTATTTTGTTCTGTTTATTCAGAAACCTCGAAGCGATGGCAGAAGCTGGCGTCAGCCCTGAGAGAACGATTTCTTGGAGAAGCCACTCAAAATGGATACATAAATCATCCTAACCAGGGAAAGACAGAACACATCATAAGAGAAGAAGGAAGTGGTGAAGTCAATGATGAAGAGAAAAATGGACGCTCTGCGGCGAAATCAGTGACACAAGTGACTGCCGTATCTGACATCTTCAAAGATACAAAAGGACAAAAGATCAGAACTGTGCTGACTACCGGAGAAGCTGGAATTGGAAAATCCTTCCATGTGCAGCAATTCATAAAAGAGTGGGCTAAGAAGTCCCGTTTGACTAGGTTGAAAGATGGAGCAAAGGCAATGATCTCCGGCAAAGCTGATGAAGTTATATTTCCACTTAACTTCTCTGAGCTTAATTTGATAAAAGAGAAAAAAGTCAGTTTGATGGAACTTCTTAATCATTTCTTAGAGGAACCTAACACATTTGTGATCTCTAACTTTGAAAAGTTCAACGTTTTATTTGTCTTGGATGGTTTGGATGCTTATCAACCTCCTCTTGACTTTGACAACAACGACACCTTGACTGATGTCAGTGTGCCAGCTTCAGTGGATGTGCTACTGACCAGCCTCATCAGACAAACCCTGCTTCCTTCTGCCCGGCTCTGGATAACCTCACGACTGCCTGAGCTGCCTGATGCATACGTCGACAGGACGACAGAAATACGATGTAAGCTATGGGTGCAGATGAAGTCTGCCAGGGAAAAGCTGTAATAATAAGGGTGCAAGCATACCAAATAATGTTTAAAGTATGTTAATCAAAATCAAACAGTGGCCACGAGGTAGAAAATATGCTCAAAACTGCTATGAAATGAAAACTGATCCGAGTCCTTTAATACTGAGTATCTGCTGATACAGAGTCCGATACTTATACTGTTGATTAAATATGTATCTTACACAGTGAAATAACAGATGTAGACTACAAAATCTGACACACCTTAATTTTCATGAGCTTCTTGATCCAAATACTCAAGGTCTTGTTTCAGTTAAGCTATCAGCAAAGTTTATCAGCTTAAATTATTAATTGATGCGACCCGATCCGCTAGACAGAAGACAAATCACTTTAAGACAATCTTTGACAAGTAGACACTGGCTTGCAAAGAGCACTTAATCAGACAACAGACAAGTTTAATTTTGTTGTGTGACCAAGTTTCTCATGGAATTAACTTTATTATTGCCGCCGCCATTTGTGAGCATTTGAGAAGCTGAATGCTGCTCTTTGCTAATAAGAAAGCGAGAGGAGAAGACAGAGTTGCTAGCATTTGAGTTTAGCGAACCTTGCATTTTGCCTAACTCACTGTCAGAACTCAGAGTCCCTCACACTGGTGCAGCCTAATAATTTTCACTTGCGTATAATTTGTGCTTTAGAATGTAACCGACATGAAAGAATCAGAAACAAAACTTCTTAGTTGGGTTTAGGCAACAAAACTACTTAGTTAGGTTTAGGAGTACATCAACCTAGTTAGGATTAGGCAACAAAACTACTTAGTTAGGTTTAGGCAACAAAACGATGTAGTTGGGTTTAGGAAAAGATCGACTTGGTTAGGATTGGGAAACAAAACTACTTAGTTAGGTTTAGGCAACAAAACAACTTAGTTAGATTTAGGAGTACATTAACCTAGTTAGGATTAGGCAACAAAACTACTTAGTTGGGTTTAGGCAACAAAACAACATAGTTAGGTTTAGGAAAAGATCGACTTGGTTAGGATTGGGAAACAAAACTACTTAGTTAGGTTTAGGAATAGATTGACTTGGTTAGGATTAGGCAACACAACTACTTAGTTAGGATTAGGCAACAAAACAATTTAGTGTGGTTTAGGAAAAAGATCGACTTGGTTAGGATTAGGCAACAAAACAACTTACTTGGGTAGGCAACAAAACTACTTAATTAGGTTTAAGCAACAAAACTACTTATTTAGGTTTAGGCAACAAAACTACTTAATTAGGTTTAAGCAACAAAACTACTTAGTTAGGATTAGACAACAAAACTACTTAGTTAGGTTTACGGAACAAAACGATGTAGTTGGGTTTAGGCAACAAAAATACTTAGTTAGGTTAAGGAAAAGATCGACTTGGTTAGGATTGGGAAACAAAACTACTTAGTTAGGTTTAGGAATAGATTGACTCGGTAAGGATTAGGCAACAAAACTACTTAGTTAGGTTTAGGCAACAAAACTACTTAGTTAGGCTTAGAAAAATATCAACTTGGTTAGGATTAGTAAACAAAACAACTTATTTAGGTTTAGTATCGTAGTTTGGCTTAAAATAACTCCCAAAGTGGCGTTACTTAAGTACATAAGTTATGTGACAAATAAATCAACGTTGACTTCTGGTTTCCAGGCGACACCAATGTTGGACTCCTGGGCGAAAGTCCGGTATTTGTTGAACCCACCCATCCACCCCGACCTCTTCCTTATGTGGCGTTCGCCACTCTTTATATTTCCTGATTCACGATTACCTGGATTATACAAATTGATTTCGTGGGATACGAATTACAGTGCATTACTTTTCGTAGGTATAACTACAGTGTATGAGACCAGCCTGACAATCAACACATTTTTACAAATGAATTAAAATTAAACCCAAAACATTGCAAACTCATACTTAAATTCCTTTATTATCATACCTTTTGCCTCTGGGCTTTAACTGCAGGTATAACATTATCTTATAGCTGCCATTATATTGTGCAGGAGTGTAAAATTAATTGCAATTACTGCATTCTGCTTTCTCTGTATTGTCTTTATCATTTCTTTAGGGAAAGATGTCAAACACAAACTCGCAGCAAACCTGAAGAAGAGAATCCTCAGTCAGCATGAAGACGAACTGAAAAGTCATGAAACAGACACAGAAATCTACGAGATACCATCTGTCCCAAGCGAGAACGCTAAACCACAAACCTTTGATGCATTATTTCCTAATTCAGAGGAAAAGAAAGTGAGAACAGTGCTAATGAGGGGAGTGGCTGGTGTTGGTAAAACATTTCAAAAAAGTTTGTTCCTGGTAGACTGGGCCAAAGGAAAATCCAACAAAAAGATAGACTTGATGGTGTCATTTAACTTCCGTGAGCTGAACTCAGGAAGAGACAAAGTTCAAAGCATGAAAGATCTGATTCATCATTCCCTCAATGACGATAAAGACAGTTTTTACAAGTATGACAAGTGTAAAGTAGTGTTTGTCCTTGACGGCTTGGAAAAATGTAAACTTCCTCTGGATTTTGCGAAGAACAAGGACCTGACTGATATGGAAGAGCCAGCCTCGATGGATGTGCTGCTAACAAACCTCATCAAGGGCAAACTGCTTCCCTCTGCTTGTCTCTGGATCATCTCTCGACCTTCAGGAGTCGCTAAGATTCCTCCTGAATACATTCACAAAGAGACAGAATGTCGAGGTACGTAACTGTGACAGAAACATATTTTCATGTATTGTGTGATCTGCATCCTGTCTCCTTCTTTTTGTTGTTGAAAATATTTTATAAACTTTACTAAATTTGATTTTATTGGGAACCAATGTGCTTCAAACATTGGTTACTTTAAAATGTTGTTTTGGTATAACTTGCTCACTATGTTGTCCTATAAATAATTTGAACTGTTCAAAACAACCACTTTTATAATAACTTAAAGGAACAGTGTGTAGCATTTAGGGGTCCTCTTCATGGAGCCGTCCACCATGTTACAGTAGCCCAGAACGGACAAACCGATCACTGGCTCTAGAGAGGGCCATTCGTGTTTTCACGTTTTAGCGTCGGCCACTGTAGTTCTCCTACCAGCCCAATCAGACAGCAGTTTGTGAAACAGTCATGAAATTTAATGTATTGATTCGCGTACATAGACATGAATTTCAATTTTTTTTTTGTGATGATCAGTATGAAATTAGTTCATATGTAATCCATGTAATTGTGAACCAGGAAGTATAAACAATGGCGAACGTCGCATAGGGAGGGGGTTGGGATGGATTGGTGGGTCAAAACACATAACACTTTTGCCCAGGAGACCGGTGTTTGTGTCCCGTGTGAAACCAGAAGTCAAAGTTGATTTATTTGTCATGTAACTTCTGTACTTCAGTTACGGTACTTCTGGAGTTATTTAAACCCAAACCGTGATCTTTTCCTAAACCTAACTAAGTAGTTTTGTTGCCTAAGCTTAACCAAGTCGATCTACTCCTAAACCTAAGTAGTTTTATTTTGAAAGGACTGGAGTGGAAGTCACGTGTCGCTGAACTGGAAAAGCTTGAAAAAATACGTTGTTGATTGTCGTGCTGAGTGTCACAAAAAATAAACGGAAATTCCTGTCTATGTACACGAATCAAATAGATAAAATTTCGTGACTATTTCACAAACTACCATGAGCTTTTGTTGCTCCTACACACTTGGCACACGGGAAAAGTTTCAGTTGGTTGCAATTTGCAACGTCACCGCTAGATGCCGCCAAATCCTACACACTGCACCTTTAAAGATAACTAATTTACACTGCTTTTATCCTTCATTATCAATTATTTTGTTCTGTTTATTCAGAAACCTCGAAGCGATGGCAGAAGCTGGCATCAGCCCTGAAAGAAAGATTTCTTGGAGAAGCCACTCAAGATGAAGACAAAAATCATCCTAACAAGAAAAACACAGAACACATCATAAGAGAGGAAGGAAGTGGCGAAGTCAATGATGAAGAGAAAAATGGACACACTGCGGTGAAATCATTGACACGAGTGACTGCCGTATCTGAGATCTTCAAAGATACAAAAGGACAAAAGATCAGAACTGTGCTGACTACCGGAGGAGCTGGAAGTGGAAAATCCTTCCATGTGCAGCAATTCATAAAAGAGTGGGCTAAGAAGAAGTCCCTTTTTACTAGGTTGAAAGATGGAGCACAGGCAATGATCTTCGGCAAAGCTGATGAAGTTATATTTCCACTTAACTTCTCTGAGCTTAATTTGATAAAAGAGAAAGTCAGTTTGTTGGGACTTCTTAATCATTTCTTCAAGGAAACTGAGACATTTGTTATCTCTAACTTTGAACAGTTCAACGTTTCATTTGTCTTGGATGGTTTGGATGCTTATCAACCTCCTCTTGACTTTGACAACAACGACACCTTGACTGATGTCAGTGAGCCAGCTTCAGTGGATGTGCTACTGACCAGCATCATCAGAGGAACCCTGCTTCCTTCTGCCCGGCTCTGGATAACCTCACGACTGAAGCTGCCTGATGCACGTGTCGACAGGACGACAGAAATACGATGTAAGCTATGGGTGCAGATGAAGTCTGTCAAGGGAAGCTGTAATAATAAGGGTGCAATCAAACCAAATCATGTTTAAAGTATGTTAATCAAAATCAAACAGTGGCCATGAGGTAGAAAATATGCTCAAAACTGCTATGAAATGAAAACTGATCCGAGTCCTTTAATACTGAGTATCTGCTGATACAGAGTCCGATACTTATACTGTTGATGAAATATGTATCTTACACAGTGAAATAACAGATGTAGACTACAAAATCTGACACACCTTACTTTCCATGAGCTTCTTGATCCAAATACTAAAGGTCTTGTTTCAGTTAAGCTATCAGCAAAGTTTATCAGCTTAAATTATTAATTGATGCGTCCCGATCTGCTAGAGAGAAGACAAATCACTTTAAGACAATCTTTGACAAGTAGACACTGGCTTGCAAAGAGCACTTAATCAGACAACAGACAAGTTTAATTTTGTTGTGTGACGAAGTTTCTCATGGAATTAACTTTATTATTGCCACTGCCATTTGTGAGCATTTGAGAAGCTGAATGCTGCTCTTTGCTAATAAGAAAGCGAGAGGAGAAGACAGAGTTGCTAGTATTTGAGTTTAGCGAACCTTGCATTTTGCCTAACTCACTGTCAGAACTCAGAGTCCCTCACAATGGTGCATTTTTATAATTTTCACTTGCGTATAATTTGTGCTTTAGAATGTAACCGACATGAAAGAATCAGAAACAAAACTTCTTAGTTGGGTTTAGGCAATAAAACTACTTAGTTAGGTTTAGGAAAAGATCGACTTGGTTCGGATTGGGCAACAAAACTACTTAGTTAAGTTTAGGAATAGATTGACTTGGTAAGGATTAGGCAACAAATCTACTTAGTTAGGTTTAGGAAAAGATCGACTTGGTTAGGATTGGGCAACAAAACTACTTAGTTAGGTTTAGGAAAAGATCGACTTGGTTAGGATTGGGCAACAAAACTACTTAGTTAGGTTTAGGCAACAAAACTACTTAGTTAGGTTTAGGCAGCAAAACCACTTAGGCTTAGGAAAAGATTGACTTGGTTAGGATTAGTAAACAAAACAACTTATTTAGGTTTAGTATCGTAGTTTTGCTTAAAATATCTCCCAAAGTGGCGTTACTTAAGTACGTAAGTTATGTGACAAATAAATCAACGTTGACTTCTGGTTTCCAGGCGACACCAATGTTGGTCTCCTGGGCGAAAGTCCGGTATTTGTTGATCCCACCCATCCACCCGACCTCTTCCTTATGCGGCGTTCGCCACTCTTTATATTTCCTGATTCACGATTACCTGGATTATACAAATTGATTTTGTGGGATATGAATTACAGTGCATTACTTTTCGTAGGTATAACTACAGTGTATGAGACCAGTCTGACAATCAACACATTTTTACAAATGAATTAAAATTAAACCCAAAACATTGCAAACTCATACTTAAATTCCTTTATTCTCATACCTTTAACCTCTGGGCTTTGACTGCAGGTATAACATTATCTTATAGCTGCCATTATATTGTGAAGGAGTGTGAAATTAATTGCAATTACTGCATTCTGTTTTCTCTCTATTGTCTTTATCATTTCTTTTGGCAAAGATGTCAAACAGAAACTCACAGCAGACCTGAAGAGGAGAATCCTCAGTCAGCATGAAGACAAACTGAAAAGTCATGAAACAGACACAGAAATCTACGAGATACCATCTGTCCCAAGCAAGAACGCTACACCACAAACCTTTGATGCATTATTTCCTAATTCAAAGGAAAAGAAAGTGAGAACAGTGCTAATGAGGGGAGTGGCTGGTGTTGGTAAAACATTTCAAAAAAGTTTGTTCCTGGAAGACTGGGCCAAAGGAAAATCCAACACAAAGATAGACTTGATG
The DNA here is from genome assembly GCF_043250625.1 of Sebastes fasciatus. Lineage (NCBI taxonomy): Eukaryota > Metazoa > Chordata > Actinopteri > Perciformes > Sebastidae > Sebastes > Sebastes fasciatus. The sequence continues at coordinate 27,620,714 of NC_133802.1, read as the reverse complement.
GTGCCATTTAACTTCTGTGAGCTGAACTCAAGAAGAGACGAAGTTCAAAGCGTGAATGATCTGATTCATCATTCCTTCAATGACGATAAAGACAGTTCTTACAAGTATGACGAGTGTAAAGTAGTGTTTGTCCTTGACGGCTTGGAAGAATGTGAACTTCCTCTGGATTTTGCGAAGAACGAGGACCTGACTGATATGGAAGAGCGAGCCTCGATGGATGTGCTGCTAACAAACCTCATCAAGGGCAAACTGCTTCCCTCTGCTTGTCTCTGGATCATCGCTCGACCTTCAGGAGTCGATAAGATCCCTCCTGAATACATTCACAAAGAGACAGAATGTCGAGGTATGAAACTGTGACAGAAATATATTTTCATGTATTGTGTGATCTGCATCCTGTCTCCTTCTTTTTGTTGTGGAAAGTATTTTATAAACTTGACTAAATTTGATTTTATTGGGAACCAATGTGCTTCAAACATTGGTTACTTTAAAATGTTGTTTTGGTATAACTTGCTCACTATGTTGTCCTGTAAATAATTTTAACTGTTCAAAACAACCACTTTTATAATAACTTAAAGGAACAGTGTGTAGCATTTAGGGGGATCTATTGGCAGAAATGGAAATTGCTGTGTTTTCGTTACCTTAGACTGAGCCGTTTATATCTACGTACAACCAGGGTCCTCTTCATGGAGCAGTCCACCATGTTACAGTAGCCCAGAACGGACTAACAAATCACTGGCTCTAGAGAGAGCCATTCACGTTTTCATGTTTTTGCGTCGGCCACTATAGTTCTCCTACCAGCCCAATCAGACAGCAGTTTGTGAAATAATCATGAAATTTAATGTATTGATTCGTGTACATAGACACAAATTTCAAGTTTTTTTCGTGATGGTCACCACGAAATTAGTTCATATGTAATCCATGTAATTGTGAACTGGGAAGTATAAACAGTGGCGAACGTTGCATAGGGAGGGGGTTGGGATGGATTGGTGGGTCAAAACACATAGCACTTTTGCCCAGGAGATCGGTGTTTATGTCCCGTGTGAAACCAGAAGTCAAAGTTGATTCATTTATCATGTAACTTCCGTACTTAAGTTACAGCAATTCCGTAGTTATTTAAACCCAAGCCGCGTTCTTTTCCTAAACCTAACTAAGTAGTTTTGTTGCCTAAGCCTAACAAAGTCGATCTACTCCTAAACCTAAGTAATTTTATTTTGAAAAGACTGGAGTGGAAGTCACGTGTCACTGAACTGAAAAAGCTTGAAAAATATGTTGTTGAAAGTCGTGCTGAGCGTCACAAAAAATAAACGGAAATTCGTGTCTATGTACACGAATCAAATAGATAACATTTCGTTACTATTTCACAAACTCAATCAGACAAAAGACAAGTATAGTTTTTTTCTGTAACCAAGTTTCTCACGGAATTGACTTTATTATTGCCACCGCCATTTGTGAGCATTTGAGAAGCTGAATGCTGCTCTTTGCTAATAAGAAAGCGAGAGGAGAAGACAGAGTTGCTAGTATTTGAGTTTAGCGAACCGTGAATTTTGCCTAACTCACTGTCAGAACTCAGAGTCCCTCACACCGGTGCAGCCTAATCATTTTCACTTGCGTATAATTTGTGCTTTAGAATGTAACCGACATGAAAGAATCGGAAACAAAACTTCTTAGTTGGGTTTAGGCAACAAAACTACTTAGTTAGGCTTGGAAAAAGATCAACTTGGTTAGGATTAGTAAACAAAACAACTTATTTAGGTTTAGTATCGTAGTTTGGCTTAAAATAACTCCCAAAGTGGCGTTACTTAAGTACGTAAGTTATGTGACAAATAAATCAACGTTGACTTCTGGTTTCCACGCAACACCAACAATTGTCTCCTGGGCGAAAGTCCGGTATTTGTTGAGCCCACCCATCCACCCCGACCTCTTCCTTATGCGGCGTTCGCCACTCTTTATATTTCCTGATTCACGATTACGTGGATTATACAAATTGATTTTGTGAGATACGAATTACAGTGCATTACTTTTCGTCGGTATAACTACAGTGTATGAGACCAGCCTTAAAATCAACCCATTTTTACAAATGAATTAAAATGAAACCCAAAACATTGCAAACTCATACTTAAATGTGACCCATCCCTAACCCTAACCCTTATTTAAACCCAAACCGCTTTCTTTTCCTAAACCTAACTTAAGTAGTTTTCTTGCCTAAGCCTAACAAAGTCGATCTACTCCTAAACCTAAGTAATTTTATTTTGAATAGACTGGAGTGAAAGTCTCGTGTCGCTGAACTGAAAAAGCTTGAAAAATACGTTGTTGATTGTCGTGCTGAGCGTCACAAAAAATAAACGGAAATTTGTGTATGTACACGAATCAAATAGATACAATTTCGTTACTATTTCACAAACTGCCATGAGACTGTGTTGCTCCTACACACTTGGCACACGGGAAACGTTTAATTTGGTTGCAATTTGCAACCTCATCGCCAGATGCCGCCAAATCCTACACATTGCACCTTTAAAGATAACTAATTTACACTGCTTTTATCCTTCATTACCAATTATTTTGTTCTGTTTATTCAGAAACCTCGAAGCGATGGCAGAAGCTGGCATCAGCCCTGAAAGAAAGATTTCTTGGAGAAGCCACTCAAGATGAAGACATAAATCATCTTAACAAGAAAAACACAGAACACATCATGATAGAGGACAGAAGTAGCGAAGTCAATGATGAAGAGAAAAATGGACGCTCTGCGGCGAAATCAGTGACACGAGTGAATGCCGTATCTGACATCTTCAAAGATACAAAAGGACAAAAGATCAGAACTGTGCTGACTACCGGAGTAGCTGGAATTGGAAAATCCTTCCATGTGCAGCAATTCATAAAAGAGTGGGCTAAGAAGAAGTCCCTTTCGACTAGATTGAAAGATGGAGCAATGGCAATGATCTTCGGCAAAGCTGATGAAGTTATATTTCATTTTAACTTCTCTAAGCTTAATTTGATAAAAGAGAAAAAAGTCAGTTTGATGGAACTTCTTAATCATTTCTTCAAGGAAACTAAGACATTTGTGATCTCTAACTTTGAACAGTTCAACGTTTCATTTGTCTTGGATGGTTTGGATGCTTATCAGCCTCCTCTTGACTTTGACAACAACAACACCTTGACTGATGTCAGAGAGCCAGCTTCAGTGGATTTGATACTGACCAGCCTCATCAGAGGTACCCTGCTTCCTTCTGCCCGGCTCTGGATAACCTCCCGACTGAAGCTGTCTGATGCATACGTCGACAGGACGACAGAAATACGATGTAAGCTATGGGTGCAGATGAAGTCTGTCAAGGGAAGCTGTAGTAATAAGGGTGCAATCAAACCAATTAATGTTTAAAGTATGTAAATCAAAATCAAACAGTGGCCATGAGGTAGTAAATCTGCTCAAAACTGCTATGAAATGAAAACTGATCCTTTAATACTGAGTATCTGCTGATACAGAGTCCGATACTTATACTGTTGATTAATATGTATCTTACACAGTGAAATAACAGATGTAGACTACAAAATATGAAACACCTTAATTTTCATGAGCTTCTTGATCCAAATACTCAAGGTCTTGTTTCAGTTAAGCTATCAGCAAAGTTTATCAGCTTAAATTACTGATATGATATTTAAAGACTCCTGAAATTGATGCAACCCAATCTGCTAGAGAGAAGACAAATCACTTGAAGACAATCTTTGACAAGTAGAAACTGGCTTGCAAAGAGCACTTAATCAGACAACAGACAAGTTTAATTTTGTTCTATGACCAAGTTTCTCACGGAATTAACTTTATTATTGCCACCGCCATTTGTGAGCATTTGAGAAGCTGAATGCTGCTCTTTGCTAATAAGAAAGTGAGAGGAGAAAACAGAGGTGCTAGCATTTGAGTTTAGCGAACCTTGCATTTTGCCTAACTCACTGTCAGAACTCAGAGTCCCTCACAATGCACCAAATAATTTCACTTACGTATTATTTGTCCTTTAGAATGTAACCGACATGAAAGAATCAGAAAATAATGTTTTATTTCTCTGATTCACTGCTTTTTTCTCACTAACGCCGCTCCCTCTCTTCATTCATTCTATAGCTTGCTCAGCCATTGCTGCTCTCTCTCTCCCTATCGGCTTGTTGGGCCGAGGATGAGGGGCCAACTATGAATACCGTTGCGTTTACAAACAGCAACGACAACAGTTAGATATTATACCTTTAAGGAGGAAATTACCATTATTTGTACTAAATAAACAACCATGAAAACAGACCAGCAGGAAAGGGGGAGAAATCAAACTGTGGTTCAGACTCAAACCAACAAATCACCCAGTATCATGATGCTCATATTCAGCTTCAGCTCATATTCAGCTATTTATTCTTCTTAGCTTGATTCTTAAATGTTTTAAGCCTTGCTTCACTTTTAGTTGGCCAGTGTACCTAAACAAACCAAATACAACAACTTAATTCTTGATGCTGTGGTTAAGATTTGATCAACTACACTATGATTACATGCATTTAATCACAACTATTGTCTAATTTCTGTCCACAATAACTTAAACATATATTTTCCTACAGGTAAGCCTGATATTGCAAGTCATCAGACACTCAAATCTCAGCTGAAGGAGCAGTTCACCCATGTGCACGAGGGGATCGATATGCAGAAAGCCTCCGCTCTTCTGAATGAGATCTACACAGATCTCTACATCATCGAGGGAGAGAGGGGAGAGGTCAATGATCGGCATGAGATCAGACAAGTTCAAGACGCAAAGTTCAAACCAATGGGACAAGAAACATCGATTAAATATTGTGACATCTTCAAACCTGCATCTGAAAATATACCCATTAGAACTGTGCTGACGATCGGAATGGCAGGCATCGGAAAGACGTTTGCTACAAAGAAGTACATGCTGGACTGGGCTGAGGGTTCGGACAACAGGGACATATATTATATGTTTCCACTTTCTTTCCGGGAGCTGAATTTGAGAAAAGAGAAAGAACACAGCTTGGAGGAACTCATTCATCAGTTTTGTCCGGGTATGAAGACATCAGAGATAACGGACTATGACAAGTACAGAATCCTGATTGTCCTGGATGGTCTTGATGAATGTCGCCTCGATCTTGACTTCAATGAAAGTGACAAATGGACAGAAGTGAGAAAACGAACCTCAGTGAATGTGCTACTGAGAAACCTCATCCAAGGAAATCTGCTTTCTAAAGCTCAAATCTGGATCACCTCCCGACCTGCAGCATCCAACCATATCCCTGCTGATAAAGTTGACCGGGTTACAGAGGTGCGAGGATTTAATGATGAGCAGAAGGAGGAGTACTTCAGGAAGAGATTCGGTGATACCGATTTGGCTGAGAAAATCTTGTCGCATGTCAAGAAATCAATCAGCCTTTACATCATGTGTCACATCCCTGTCTTCTGTTGGATCACAGCAAAGGTTCTGGAGAACTTTGTGAACAGAAACGAAAAAGGGAGGATGCCTGAGACTCTGACTGACATGTACATACACTTCCTGGTGTTACAGTGCAGACAGGCTAATGTGAAGTATGGTGCAGATGAGACAGGTGAGAACTCTGAGACAGATTCATGCTGGAATACAAGGAACAAGGAAACAGTCATGTCTCTGGGGAAACTGGCCTTCGAGGGGCTAGTAGAAGGAAACCTTCTCTTCACTGAAGAAACCTTAAAAGAGTGCGGTGTTGACATCACAGAAACTGCAGTCTTCTCGGGATTATTCACTCAGATCAAACGAGAAGGCAGCGGGCTGTACCAACAGAAACTGTTCTGCTTTGTCCATCTGAGCATTCAAGAGTTCCTGGCAGCTTTCTATGTCTTTCACACATTCAACAACACAGGTAAAAATCTGCTTGCCATACCTGTTCCAACTGTCGGAGAGTTGCCTGCTCCAACTGTCGGAGAGTTGCCTGCTCCAACTGTCGGAGAGTTGCCTGCTCCAACTGTCAGAGACTTGCCTGCTGATTTCTACAAGACAGCAATAGACAAGGCTTTAAAGAGCAAAAATGGAGACTGGGATCTGTTTCTCCGCTTTCTGCTAGGCCTCTCTCTGGAGACCAATCAGAAAGAACTGCAAGAACTGCTGAAGAAGACCGAAGACAACAAGGAGACCATCAACAAGGAAACAATTGTGTACATCAAAGAGAAGATTAGGGAGGAGAACAGTGATGCTGATAGAAACTGCAATCTTTTCTACTGTCTGAATGAGCTGAAGGACAACTCTCTTGTGGAAGAAGTGAAAGATTACCTGAAGTCAGAAACACTCTCATTTGAAAGCTTCTCCACCTCCATGTGGTCAGCTCTGACTTTTGTGCTGCTGACATCATATGAGAAGCTTGGTGTGTTTGACCTGAAAAAGTACCTGAAATCAGAGAAAGTTCTTCTAGGAATGTTGCCGGTGGTCAAAGTCTCCAAAACTGCTTTGTAAGTACTTTCAAATGCTCTTACACTTATTTGTTGTTATCTTGCTATAAACTACATTCAAAGCCAATCTATTATTTCAAAACTGAACTCTGTTTACCATTTCCATGAGGGTCCCAAGTCAGTGAACATTTAACATAGCTCTGTGGTGATATCATCATTCAACCTATCAAATAAGTGTCCCGCAGAGACAAAATGATGATCTGAAGTTTGTTTGTGATCAGACCAGTTTTTACTAGGGCTGTCAAAGCTAATGAGATAATAACGCATTAACGCAAATTTGTTTTAATGCCACAATAAACAAACAAAACCTAAGGAATCCATTGGTACCAACCATGTCATACTAGCTTGTCACGAAGGAGGTTATATAACGCTCCAAACTTGTGCTAAATTTTGGCAAGGAAAAACTGGCATGGCCATTTTCAAAGGGGTCCCTTGACCTCTGACCTCAAGATATGTGAATTAAAATGAGTTCTCTGGATACCCACGAGTCTCCCCTTTACAGACATGCCCACTGTATGATAATCACACGCAGTTTGGGGCAAGTCATAGTCAAGTCAGCACACTGACACACTGACGGCTGTTGTTGCCTGTTGGGCTTCAGTTTGCCATTTTATGATTTGAGCATATTTTTTATGCTAAATGCAGTACCTGTGAGGGTTTCTTCACAATATTTGTCATTTGCATAGAGCAGCATTTTTGTCCATTCCCATGTTGATAAGAGTATTAAATAATTGACAAATCTTTCTTTAAGGTACATTTTGAACAAATAAAAAATTTATGATTAATCACGATTAACTATGGACAATCATGCGATTAATCGTGATTAAATATTTGAATCGATTGACATCACCCTAGTTTTACGTTTTATCTGCAAAGGTAGTGAGGTTGAGTGATTCTTGGTAAGACTATTTCCAGACACTTAGAGAGCGTCGGCAGGTAGTGATTTAACATGTCTTATCATGAGAACAACATGGTTTCTTTGATGTCTGAATATTTGCTATTAGACAAAATGTTTTTTTTTTTTTTTTTATGTGAGTCTTCTGTGGAGCACACCTTTATATGCTTATATACCTTTTCACAGGCTGAGTTGGTGTGAGCTCTCTGAGGACTCCTGCAGAGGTCTGTCGTCCTCAGTTCTCTGCTCCGTATCCAGTAATCTGACAGAGCTGGACCTGAGTCACAATGACCTGCTGGATGCAGGTGTGAAGATGCTTGCTGAAGGCCTACAGAGTCTACACTGTAAACTGGAGATTCTCAAGTAAGTCTATGATGCATTTACTGTAATTATTAATTATTAATTATCATTATTATTATTATTATTATTATTATTATTATTATTATTATTATTTATTTTTAAAAAAAATGCTTGCATAAAAGGTACAATAAACAGTCAATCAAAAGTATAAAATGTGATTATCAAACTTTTTAGACATTTATACCATGGCCATGAAAGGAAATGTTTGATTGGCCTATAAATGTACAATTAAAATATGTTTTTGTAAAAAGTGTTGTGTTTGTGTTTGTGTGGTCTTCAGGCTGTCAGGTTGTCAGGTGACAGAGGAAGGCTGCTCATTCCTGGCCTCAGCTCTCACATCCAAAACGGCCTCCTCCCTCAAAAAGCTGGATCTGAGTTACAATCATCCAGGACCTGAAGGAGAGACGATGCTCTCTGCTATAGCTGCCGATCCTAATACAAACCTGAAGACACTCTGGTATGTTAAGGAATGTGTGTTTATATGTGTACATTTGTATTGATATACAGGTAGCTGGTTCTCTGAGTTATAAGACTACATATACAGTAAGGCAAAAACCAAACTAAATCTTTTATCTTATTAGCTAGCAGGCTAGTTACCAAAACACTCAAGAATTGCCTTGGTGTTAAGAGAGAAGAACATTTATTAACACCAGGTGTAAATGCAAAGGCCCATGAACCAGATGTCATAATGTATCCAGATTCAGATCACATGTTTTAATTATTTTTTTTATTAATTCTGTCCATATCAAATGCTCTTTCCTACTCCTTGCCTTTTGACATTGAGCTACACACACACAGACCGCTCCCAAACACTCAAGTAATAGCCCTGCAAAGTAAAGCTATATTTTTTTGTGACCCCTCCTAACAGGTTGCAAATGTCGCTCGGAGGTGGTCTGTTCCGCCAAAGAGTAGTTTTTATTCTTTTTTTTTTTTTTTAATTTAGGGGCTTCAGGCTTTTCAAAGTATTGTATTAAAGGTGTAATTTTCTTTTCACTACAACACTATCTTCATTTTGTACAGTTTGGACCACTGTGGAGCGCATCGGTTAAAGCCAGGGCTGAAAAAGTGTAAGTCTATATTATTTAATTATTTAATATGTTATCACTTCAGTAGAGCCTTAGACAATAAGCTAATACCTGATAAATTTGAAATGAATGTCCGATGATATGCCATGTTTTTCTTTAGATTTCGTCTTCAATTTGTATAACATAAGATCAATGTTTTATAGTCTTTTAACTGCAAAAAAACAACACTACATGATGTGTTCTTTGTTTCTCTTCAGATGGTGCAGATCTGAGGCTTGATGAAAACACAGCAGGCAAGAGGCTTGCTCTGTCTGATGGCAACAGGAAAGTAAAAACTGTAGAGAAGGTGGAGGAGAAGGTGCTACGACCTGAAAACATCGACAGGTTTAAGAGGAGTCAAGTGTTTTGTGAAGAGGGCCTGAAAGGCCTCTGCTACTGGGAGGTGGAGTTGAAAGGGACGGTCGGCATCGCAGTGGCTTATAGAGCAGTGGGTAGAAGATGGGACAGAAGTGGTGGCCTGGGATGCAACAAGAATTCCTGGAGTCTGCTCTGTTCGAGGACAGGATACACTGCCATTCATGAGAACACATATATATATATAGATATTGAGCTCGACAACGGGAAGACACCCAAAGTTAAGCCCAACGACGGGAAGACATCCGAAGTTAAGCTCAACGACGGGAAGACATCCGAAGTTAAGACCAACAACGGGAAGACATCCGAAGTTAAGCCTAACGACGGGAAGACATCCGAAGTTAAGACCAACAACGGGAAGACATCCGAAGTTAAGCCTAACGACGGGAAGACATCCGAAGTTAAGCCCAAGGATGGGAAGACATCCGAAGTTAAGCCCAACGACGGGAAGACATCCGAAGTTAAGACCAACAACGGGAAGACATCTGAAGTTAAGCCTAACGACGGGAAGACATCCAAAGTTAAGCCCAAGGACGGGAAGACATCCGAAGTTAAGCCCAACGACGGGAAGACATTAGAAGTTAAGCCCAAGGACGGGAAGACATCCGAAGTTAAGCCCAAGGACGGGAAGACATCCGAAGTTAAGCCCAAGGACGGGAAGACATCCGAAGTTAAGCCCAAGGACGGGAAGACATCCGAAGTTAAGACCAAGGACGGGAAGACATCCGAAGTTAAGACCAACGACGGGAAGACATCCGAAGTTAAGCCTAACGACGGGAAGACATCCGAAGTTAAGCCTAACGACGGGAAGACATCCGAAGTTAAGACCAACAACGGGAAGACATCCAAAGTTAAGCCCAACGACGGGAAGACATCCGAAGTTAAGCCCAAGGACGGGAAGACATCCGAAGTTAAGCCCAAGGACAGGAAGACATCCGAAGTTAAACCCAACGACGGGAAGACATCCGAAGTTAAGACCAAGGACGGGAAGACATCCGAAGTTAAGCCCAACGACGGGAAGACATCCGAAGTTAAGACCAACGACGGGAAGACATCCGAAGTTAAGCCCAACGACGGGAAGACATCCGAAGTTAAGCCCAAGGACGGGAAGACATCCGAAGTTAAGCCCAACGACGGGAAGACATCCGAAGTTAAGCCCAAGGACGGGAAGACATCCGAAGTTAAGCCCAAGGACGGGAAGACATCCGAAGCTAAGCCCAAGGACGGGAAGACATCCGAAGTTAAGACCAAGGACGGGAAGACATCCGAAGTTAAGACCAACGACGGGAAGACATCCGAAGTTAAGCCTAACGACGGGAAGACATCCGAAGTTAAGCCCAAGGACGGGAAGACATCCAAAGTTAAGCCCAACGACGGGAAGACATCCGAAGTTAAGCCCAAGGACGGGAAGACATCCGAAGTTAAGCCCAAGGACGGGAAGACATCCGAAGTTAAGCCCAAGGACGGGAAGACATCCGAAGTTAAGCCCAAGGACGGGAAGACATCCGAAGTTAAGACCAAGGACGGGAAGACATCCGAAGTTAAGCCCAACGACGGGAAGACATCCGAAGTTAAGACCAACGACGGGAAGACATCCGAAGTTAAGCCTAACGACGGGAAGACATCCGAAGTTAAGCCCAAGGACGGGAAGACATCCGAAGTTAAGCCCAAGGGCAGGAAGACATCCGAAGTTAAGCCCAACAACGGGAAGACATCCGAAGTTAAGCCCAAGGACGGGAAGACATCCGAAGTTAAGCCCAAGGACGGGAAGACATCCGAAGTTAAGACCAAGGACGGGAAGACATCCGAAGTTAAGCCCAACGACGGGAAGACATCCGAAGTTAAGACCAACGACGGGAAGACATCCGAAGTTAAGCCTAACGACGGGAAGACATCCGAAGTTAAGCCCAACGACGGGAAGACATCCGAAGTTAAGCCCAAGGACGGGAAGACATCCGAAGTTAAGCCCAAGGGCAGGAAGACATCCGAAGTTAAGCCCAACAACGGGAAGACATCCAAAGTTAAGCCCAAGGACGGGAAGACATCCGAAGTTAAGCCCAAGGGCAGGAAGACATCCCAAGATCTTAAGCTCAACGACGGGAAGACATTAAAAGATATTAAGCCCAACAAAAGAGTGCCCCTTTGCAAAAAAATAGCAGTGTTTCTGGACTGGGAAGCCGGTACTCTGACTTATTACGGTGTCATATCAGAAAAACTGATCCACATACACACCTTCCATGCCAAATTCACAGAACCTCTCTTCCCATGCTTCTGGTTTCGGAAGGGCTCTGTGACTTTGTGTGAGATAGACTGAACCCCTCTGAAATGGAGAAAAGTAGTCTGGCCATTGGGCCAGAGCAGATTGGCCCAGAGTGCCAGGCTAGTGTTAAAAATGCAAAATGAAATGCGTCAATCAAAGTGACACCCTGATGGCCAAGAGGGGAAATGCACCAAGCTGCTCTTAGTTCTTCATTGGGAGCCAGTCCCCACACCCTGCACAACAGGGGATCTGAATAACCCTCCAATCAACTCAGAGGAACTGTGAAAGTCAGATAAAATGAATTGGGAAAAAGGGAAATGACAGCAAGTACTAAAGAATGAGGGACTGTGTTACGGTCTCAGAGTGACCGTTCGTTATTGTTGTTGTTATTGTTGTATATTGCTGTGCTGCGCTCTCCCTTTTGCTCTTTTGCGCTTGGTGTGTGCCTTTGTTTTCTCCTTTTCGGCCACCCGAAACCCTCATTTTTGGTTGTTATAATTCAAACCATTGTACGTTTTATTTTATTTTAATTTCAGTCACGGCAATAAAACAAGTGATTGTCTGATAACACCGGCTGTATGTTACTTCCTTTACCCCTGCACCACCTCTGGGTTGTAACAGACTGCTACAGAGTATGTAATGTGTTTGTGCCTTCAAAGCATCAAATTGATTCAATATTGGCATATAATAAATTATAAATACCACTTTTCATTTCTCTCTTTCTTTTTTTTTTTTTTTAACTAAACTAAGTTTTGTGAGCCCCCTTTAACTGGGGGACATTGAACAATCACAAACTGAATTTTCCATGAAATCAGTGGCTGATACATACAGCATGTTACATCTTAAAAGGATGAATGAACGTTTTTTTTTTGTTTCCCCAAAGAATAAATATTTCAATATTATGATTAGGTTTTTTTAATGAATGAAATTAACACATACAGCTAAAACCTACAGGTTCTTAACTTGATTTTCATTCATAGGTTAAAAAATAAGGTTTGTGCTGCGCTCTGACTCGACAGAATATAGTGATCACTTTCCAAAAGTCAAAGTCCTACGTTGTAAACAGAATGGTTAAAACTACTATGTTTGTGCGGTGAAAATGACACTGGACGTTGTGAACACGGGACACAAACGGCTGATTGTAATGTGAAAGTGAAGCGTAACGCACGAGACACAAACAGCGGTCTCCTGGATGAAAGCCTTGTGTTTGTTGGACCCATCCACCTCCCCTCCCACCGGCCTGGTATGCATCTTTTCGTTCTTTAAACTACGTGACCACACTCCTGGCGTACTTTCTCGTAGCGTTAGTTAGGTTTACATTATAGTTAATGCAACAGGTTCGTACCGGTGTTAAAGGGTGCCTTGAACGGCGGTACAGAATGCCAACAGCCGTGACAAAGCCTCGGTACTTGACACCCTGGGAATGAGAATAATGGGCATCTTCGGGAAGAAGAAGTCTGTTTCTGTCGCATTATTTGAGGTACATCCTCAGTGGGTATCTTCCGAGATTGTAGCTGTTCAGAAAGGCATCACATGAAGTCAAAGTGAAAAGTCAGCCATCATAGAGAGGCAAGAAGGGATGAATCCTTCATTATGAATCATTTTTTAATATGGTAATAACTGTACACAATACAGTCCCTCCCGGAAGACATTAATAGTGTTGCATTTGTTTGCATGTCTGCACAGCTCGCAAATTGCCGCGTCTTCTTCTTTCTGCCTTCTCTCCTCATGTCTGTCTTCCTCACTTTGTGTCAGTCCATCACTTCGTCCAGGTCGTCTGTCCCTTCATCCACATCTCTTTGTATTTCTTTCCCCCTTTCTCTGTCTCTCTCTGTCTGTCAGACACAATTTATTGACCTTTCCCTCCATCTGGATCCAAATTAAAAAGTGCCGTGGGTTTTGTTGTACCGTGTTAAGTAGTAGAGAGAGGAAGCCTGGTCAATAGAGAGAAATACATGGGTGAGTGAACGCAGCTGCAGATGTGATGTGATGTTGAAACAGCACATTTAGACTGACAGATACGGCTATAGACGTTGTGATTGAGCCTGATGGGAGAAATTACTCCCATTAATGTCCTTCACGTTGTAGAGAGAAGAGGGAAAGTGAAATAAGAGAAAAGACTGGCCCCTTATGTATATAATTATTCTGTAGGTTTACTGCTGTTTTCCAACATTTTCTAAGCTTTTCAATCTTCATATCGGCCTATTGTATTTTATTTTATCCAGTCCACTTTCATCGGTGGGACTGCTACGGTTACACAACATAACCACCAACGATTTTGACACCAGTTTCCTCCGAGTAATTTGGGAACCAATTTTAGCCTTCCCACAGCTAACCGTTCAGTCTCCAAACCAAACATTGAGAAACAAAACGTCAAATCTCCTGAACATTCATTTAAACATTTCAGCTCAAATAAGAAACTGTGGTTCTCGTCCCGGGGGCCAATTGACATACCTAAACATACGGTATGTCAATGGTGGTGGGCTTAAAATAGGCACAGAACCAACGCACATTTTCACATCATAGATTACAAAAACTATTCCTATAACCAAATGTATGTGCATGCTGGCATGTGTGTGAGCATCTGAATGTAGGCGGTAATGAATTACACCCGTGAAGGACAGGCCCGGAGGAAAGCTGGAGCGAAAGAAGGAGCGCAGGGAGGAGGAAAGTGAAAGGAAACGTCCGGGACAATGCAGCAACCAGCACACTGAAGGCCTCTTTGTTTCTATAAAACCTAATTCTTGACCAAATCTTTGAAGAGGCTGAAGAACTCACAGTTAAACATTTAGTTCTGGGTCCACATCAGAGACCTCATAAAAACAACAGACCTGTTTGATTCATTCAGGATCTTTCCTGTTTTCGGCATCTTTCACTCCGTACCATTGAGCTGCCGCCGCTGCTAATTGACAACACATTCAGAGCGCCTCACGCTCTTTCTGTCTCGCTCTGCCTCTGTCTCTGAAGATTTGTTTTGATTAGAGAGCTGCCTGTGCAAGCCTCGAGTTGGATGAATGAGTGTTTGTGTGGGTTTGCTGAATGGAGACAAGGCACTGTGTGTGTGTGTGTGTGTGTGTGAATGTCACTGCTTTAGAAGTGAGAAACTTTCCCTCCTTCAGCGATGAAGAAATGTTTGTTTCAAAACCCCACGTGCTTGCTGGTTTTACTTTTAGTAATTTAGATCATTGACAGAAAAAAACGAGTTGTAAGACCCCTAAGACGTTCAGTTACATACAATGAAATACACACACACACAGATCTCAATGGTTTCTTACATTTTCTTAGAATAAGATCCAGATCAGAGGTTGTCATAGGTCCGCGATTCTGACCTCAAAGTGCTCAATGGCTTTCTTACCCCGACACAACCAAAACTCACAGATGTGATAGCAACAGGATTTGAGCCCAAACAGACTGAAAGGAAATGGGATTGAAATGGATGCCAGTCCAGATGTAATTTCTCTTCATGCAGCTCCGAACCAGCTGGGAAAACCTCAGATGAAAATCCCATTAGCTCTTAATAAGTTCATACACGTCTTTTCTTTCTTGGAAATTTTTTATTGTCTTTTGTGAAAAAGGCTTAATCTCCTAAAAACTGGCCACAATCGTTAATGAAACTCAGGGCACAAGCATTAGATAGAGAGATAGAGAGATAGAGAGATAGAGAGATAGATGGATAAGCATTAGTCTGATCAGTAATCGTGGCACTGCGCAGTGCAACTCCACTGAACCAAGATGAAAACATTTTTAGTAGGTGGAACACCACCCCGTTCTCATTCCCAGGGCGTCAAATACCGACGCTTTGTCACAGCCGTCGGCATTCGGTACCACCGCACAAGGCACCCTTCAGCGCCGGTATAAAACACCCCCGGCATTCCATTAACTATTATGTAAACCCATCCGCGTCAATATTAACGCTCAGGGAGAGTGTGCTGGGAGTGTGGTGACGTAGCTTTAAGAGTGAAAAGACACACACTTGGCAGGCCGGATTGGAGGTTGATGGATCCAACTAACACAAGGCTTTCCTCCAGGAGACCACTGTTGGTGTCTCGTGCGTCACGTTACTCTCAGCCGTTCGTTCGTGTCCCGTGTTCACGACATTCTGTGTCATTTTCACTGTACAAACGTAGTAGTTTTAGGTCCAACCATATTGTTTTTTTCCTAAACCTAACTATAGTGGTTTTATTGCATGAACCTAAGCACGTGTTTTTGTTTACTTCACAACATTAAGGACCTGTTTAATATATGAAGAGTTGGGTTGAGAATCCGTTGGTACTACAGTATCAGCGGCTGGACTTCAATGATGGACAATAAAATGAGGTTCTTTCATCCCTTTGATAGCATCAGACATTTTAATGAGACAGAAGGACAGCATTACAGGGCACACATATACAGCACCCTAAATATGAATATACAGCTGATTTATAATAACAACAACAGGTATTTAATCAAAGACTTTATACATCCTTGGAGCAATTTTTGGTTCAATTGGAGCCATAAGACTACCAAAGAAATGAGCAGAAAACAAACAGCAACTGTGGTGGAGTGCAGTTAATTTTTCCGGTTTTGTCAGAAGTATTCAGCTCAGTAAAAGTGAAAGTCCAAAGATAGAGGTGCAAGAGCACTACACACAGAGTAGAGCTGTGATTTACTGTCCTCTATACAGCTGACTTTCTCTTCTTTACCTGAGTCAAAACTAAATATTTAAACTTTAAAGTCAACATTCATTCAGAACAGTGATTTGTGACTTCACTGTCTCTCTTTAACAGAAAGGTTTACCTCCCCGGCGTAAACCCCATTCACCGGCGGGGTCAACTATGTGAGGTGTGCTTGATTTACATCGTCAGGAACATCAGAACTGCTCCAGCAGTTCAAAAGGAAGCTGTAATGGCGCTGTGATTTAGTAAAGCGAAGTGCAACTCAAGTATTTAAAATATTTCAACTCTGACATTGTGTGAATGAATGAAAATGAGGGCTTTCAGCACCCTTCACTTCCACCACTTCACAGGTCCGCCCTGCAGCCTGGACAGACAAAGTGAATTAGACTCTGATAGCTGCTGCTTAGCAGGTATCACGTTTGTGTAATAACGTGTGTGTGTAGCTGTAGGGTGTTATGTCATTCAATACCAACAGAAGAAGCATATTGTGTGTTTGCCTGCATGTCTGTGTGAGTTGTGTTACCACAGTTAATAGAGTTGTGTTATTGTGTGTGTGTGTGTGTGTGTGTGTGTGTGCGTGTGTGTGCGTATTCTAGCTGTCATTTAATCCATCCTCAGGTTGCTCCGCTCCCACCCTGCACGTCCACTCTGCCTCTCACAGACCAATCACATTCCACATTCCTCCACCTTCCCAGGATCCCGGGGACCCAGGGTGCACGGCTGCGGGGCGTTACCATGGCGTTGGGGTGATGAGGTCACCCCCCTTTGGTACTTCAGTGATTAGATGGGAGCTGATTCGGTGAGATAGGAAGGGATAAAGAGAGAGACAGAGAGGGGGAGAGCATTAAAACACCCTCCATTAAAACATTTGTATGTTTTTTTTATTATTACACACACATAGGTTTATTTTAGAGACATCTATAATTGTGAGAACCTTCATTGACATAATAATGTATTTCTCAACATAATGACTGACCCCAACCCTTAAAGCCCAACCTACATCTAACCTGAACCCTAAAACCAAATCTTAACCGTCAAATAGCCCTTTTGGGAAGTGAGAGCTGTCCAAAAATGTTTTTCACTACTTCAATAGGCCGATTTCACAGCAGACATTTTTGCTTGTCATTGCAGGAAAAGCATAGGTGTTACTAATAACATTAACGATGGCTCAGTTCTATTCAAGTGTCCCAGGGAGAGTGACGGTGAACCAGCATGCACCATGATACCAGAAACCTGAAATCAAAGCAGCTAAATGGAATTCAACCATCATTAATGTTGTACATCTGTGCTTTTCCTACTGTGACGAGTCAAAATGTCGTGAAAAAGGCCTATACCTCTCTGTGTATGCCTCTTAAGAGCCTAACCTTCTGAAGTGCCATCCCGAACCAATTAGCGGGGAGTGGAAGTGGGTTATAAAACGCTTCAACAGCGAGCCTGCATTGATGCGGACTTAACCAGCTGTACCTTACGACGTTCATCATGGAATATGCTCCAATGTGAGTTCTGTACAACTACCGGTACAAACATTTACCTATAAGCTGCTCACAGTAAGATAGACATTTAATTTATTCTACTTTATTAACAAGTTAAAGTAAATAGATTGTATTTAGGATGAAATATACCCTTGTCTAGTCTAGCAAACAGTTGACATGTTCATTGGATTGGAAAGTATATACTGTATATGTATTCAGTATATAGCTATATATCTGTGTATCGTCTTGTCACTCACCTGGACCCTGCCTACCAGCACACCTGCCTTCAGTCAGCTCATCACCTCTCTCTGCTCTACACACACCTGTCAGCCATCAGCTCATCAGACCTCCAGCAAATCAACCAATGAGCCACGGCTTTCCTCCTTCACCTGCCTCTTTGAATGTGTTCTCCACTTTCAAACTAACCTAACAAACATGAGCGAGTGTCCAAATTGATCACCTGTCAAGCTACATGTAAACAGACAGTGATGGTTAACATCACACACTTTAACCACCAGCAGTAAAACACAGCCAGTAAAAGAGAAATGTGAGTATTTCAGAGGAGAGACCTTTAAGATGGTCTTGGTTTAGCTCATCGTTGTGTCTGGAGTGCAACACTATGTTCTATAAAAGTGCAGATACACCAAGTCTGGCCAACAAACAGAAAGCCGTACATCAAAGGAGCTGATGTATCTCCATTATAAGACTCACTTAAGAAGATCTAGATCACTGCCATCATGTTTTCAGTGCCCTGTAGTGGAACAGATGTCAAGGTTAAGGCTGCCAGATATATTGCAGCTAATGACTATAACCTCAATTTTGGTCCTGACTAACTGATGAGGGGAAATATTAGCAGACTTTTTGTTAAATGCCTCACATTTTTAAAATCTTTTTTTTTTTCTTTTATCTTTCATTTGGCCTACATTCCCCATCTCCCCTCAACCCCAACCACAAATCCTTTATTTAATCCTGGTTGAGTGTCCTTAAACACTGCACCTATAATGAAGATCTACCGAATATGCTGTAATGTCACTGATGACTATTGGCTCGAATCATTTAAGAATATCTGGAACACACATGACGCCGCACCAGTAAATCTTTATGGACGGTGCACGGCTGACTGGTGTGGGTTGAAGCCGGAGAAGCACTTAGAGGATCAGAAAACAGATGACGGTGCAAGTAAATCTCTTCTGCCTCTCCTCTCCTCGCTCTAGAGTGATATATTGTATTCTATTGAACTGAAAGCTTCTGATCCAATATGTCTCTATATTTCCTCATATATCTCCTGTCAGACACGTGAAGCCCGCCCGCCTGCGTCTGTCTGTTTTATGACCCACTTGATATCTTGCACTGATGAGATTTTATAGGCTCATCACACATTAACATTTAATATCCGGAAGGATCTAAATTATGATCGATTCCTAATGAAATGGCGGCATCTGCTTCTCTCGTCGCTCTGATCTTCTCTTCCTTATTGTTTTTCTATTTCATCCTGTTTTCTCTGTAGATTTATGACGGAGGTTATCACAGTACCACATGTGTTTCCATGTAGCGGCGCCCGCCTTTCATGTGAGGCACACGCTAAGAACATACAGCAGTGCCCTTTTATTTATGATCCACCGTCGGCCTGTTTTCTCTCTCTCTTTACACACACACACACACACACACACACACACACACACACACACACACACACACACACACACACACACACACACTTGTTGAGAGACTGAGTGCAGACAGTCAGGATGAAGAAGAGAGGCGATGAGTGTTGAAGGATATATGACCAGTCCTGTCTAAGAAAATCCACAAATAAAATTACTGTTACAAACACACACGCATGTATGGGAAATGTAAAATGTTTTTGTGTATACTAAAAACTAAAACTATTTAATAGATGGGAAAATAACATAATAATAATAATAATAATACAATTGAGTGCTTTTCATTGTACTCAAAGGCACTTTATACAGGTTAAAATGATCATATAAAAACACACTAAAGATATGCAACACACAACATTAAAATATTCAAAAATACATTTTTCAAATAGTGTTTTTTTTTTTAGGACATTTGCACAGCACACCTATTTATGTGGTTTATGGAAATAAGATATCAGGGGACATTTAGTATTCGTTGGTTTCTACTCCGGGTATTTTAGAAGTTATTTATATTTTATTCAAATTGCACTAAAAGCAGTTAAAGTGAAATTGTGCCTCATGATTGACAAAAGAATTGTTTCCGTCAAAGTCTATTGGTAGGCCACAATCAAATGAAACTGTACAAGAGAACAGACGTGACAGTGTTATTGTAATATATATTTGATGAGTAATTAAGAATAAGGGACAAATGCATCTAAAACTGTTGTAGACCCAGAAGGGAACTGAAAAATATGTATTTTCTAAGGTTTTGGGTTCATCTTTAGTGCAAGGCTCAGTAGGTGAGGACTCAAAATCTTGAGTCAAAGACAGATCTGTGTAGAATCTGACAAGTTTATCGAGCAAAACCACACATAAACTACCAGGTCATGGCCATATAGGACAAAGGACGAAGGAGTCAGGTGATCACAGGGCTAGTGGAAGTTCATTTATAAGACAAACGTGTCACGATGAGATCTTCAAAGTATACACAAAGATAACAAAAAACAATGATGACTCTTAGGGAGGTTTAATTTGGGGAGCAAGGATATTGTGAAGCCTCATATCCGAGCAGCAGTGTCATATTTATGCATATATACTTCGTTTTGATTCTCTTTGTTGTGACTCATTTCATCCAGATATCCAGACCTATCTCTGACAAACTGACCCACATGACTGTCTCCTGGGGACAGATGCAGCGGACAGTCTGGCCAAGGACAGGAAACTCTGGAAAGAGCTCATTGTGAAGTTATGTCTCTGTCGCTGAGGAGGGAAGTGGTGAAGAAAAACATATGGTGCATGAAACAACATGAATGTACAGTGAAAGCTTTAATCAGCTTTGGACCAGGTTCACCCCCAATTATGTTAGATGAAACCCGATGTGAAAACTGAGTCATACATTTGCATGTGTGGGGTTTTAAACCACAATATGTCTGGATTAATAACAATATGATGATCCTTTAGGAAAGTTCCTCCTTCTTATGTAAGATCAGACGAAGTCAGCAACGTAGCTGCTCTGGAGATGATGGATTAATGTGCATTTCAGAAGGACTGTTAACCAGAGTTTAATCTATTTTGTGAATTATTGTTTTGGTCAGTAATGAGTAGGCCTAGTCAAACTAAATGTTATCTAATACACATTTGGTGGACAGGTGCATCAGTGTTGTCTCTGTGTGTTCACTGGAAGGACTGGTCCAGGAAATATAATGTATTTGAGTAAGAAAATATTTGGCAGAAAAATTTGGAGGTCAAATTCAATTGAAATCTGAACCTTTTGCAGTGATGTTTTACTTTAAAATTAGAAAGACTTTGGCTTTTGATTAAATGTTATTTGATAACAGAGGAACAAAGCTTTTCATTAGATAGGAAGAGGAAGAATATGCCTTCTGGTAATCTCAAAGTTGTCTTACTTACGTGTCTTCTACCCAGTGGCTTGTACGCTCCTCTCTGCGCAACGTCTCCTCATACACCTGTTCGCCTGATATCCTACAAAAAGTTATTTTATTTTTCATGCATTTTCCTACGAATGTCCAGCAAGAAAAAACAACAAATTTACTCGGTTAGGTTTAGGAAAAGATCGTGGTTTGGGTTAAAATAACTATGGAAGTGGCATTACTTAAGTACGGAAGTTATGTGACAAATACTGTCAGTGAACGTTGACTTCTGGTTTCACATGGGGCACCAACAGCTGTCTCCTGGGTGAAAGTCCTGTAGTTTTAGACCCACCCATCAACCCCGACCTCCTCCTTACCCTGACTTTATCGCTCTTTATACTACGTCACCTGTCCTGGCTCATGATTACGTGGATTACATACGAATTGATTACGTGGGTTATATACAAATTATAGTGCGTTCCTTTTTGAAGGTATATGAACAGTGTATGAGAACAGCCTGCTCTGCTCCAGGCAGACATGATGTGTGTGATCTTCAACTGTAATCAAACATTGTTGATTTCAAGATGAGCCAATCTCTTTGTTCTGTCGGGTTCCAGGCAGGCCACGTCAAAACAGAGTCAGACTAGAGTCAGCGTCAACAGCAAAACCAAAATAGTGGGCGGACGGTTCAAATAGTGGCTTTAAACCAAAGCATGTTGTGAATCTGATGCAATTCTTTGAGCTTATTAGTGTTAGCCTTTGGCCGAAATACGAGTCAAGAACACAGAAAATATCAGAGACCAGACCAAAATAAGTGTGGTTGGAGACAAAGACATATCCACTAGATTATGTGGTCTGCCGTCAGAGTCTCGTAGCGTGCGTTCAGTCTCCGTATCTCCCCCGTGGTCGGACATGATATCAACTTATTTACATTAGTGCGGCCATGGATCGTAGAGTCACGGCGAGGACGTATGTGTTTGTGATGTCAACACTTTAACACATCAGACTTAACAATTACAATGTCACACCCACACACACACACACAGACACACACACAGGGTAGTGTTGATTCCCCGTGTCTAAACAGCGTGTTGGATGAGGGTCGCCTGCAGCCTGCAGGTAGAGTGTAATTGGTTCCAGATTTTGTGTGTGTGTGTTGATGTCTGTGTCTGCTGGTCAAACATGCAACAACACTTAATTAACACACTAATAATGGAGGCTGATGGCAACCTGTAACAACAACTGCTGTAATAACGTTTTGAAGATGTTTTTCTGTCTTTCCTCTGTGTAATACTGCCTTCTTTCCCTCTTTTAGCCCTTCTTATTACACGGCTTTGTAGAATACTCGATTCTGATTGGTCAATCACCGCGTTCTACGGTCTGTTATTTTTTTATAGCAGATCGTTGCTATGTAAAACAGACCGTTGCTATGGGCGCAGTTCTGATGTTGGACTCTGGCGGACTGTTTTCGTGTCAAATTATTGATTTTCCACCCCGACGCCACATCACCCTGTCGGGGTTTATTTCACACCAATAACCAGCTTGCTGTACATTATCCCTTATATATCTACCTCTCTTCCCAATTCTTTGTTTTGTTCAAATATCTCCTTTATTCCCTCCTTCCTTTCCTGGATGTCTTTATCTACATTATCTTAAAATACTGTCACAGTCTGTTAAATGTGACCCGTCATGTAACATTAACGGTGTAACCGTGCTTCACCCATCGAGCTACACTGAACCATAGATTTAAATTCCAAACCCGTCACTTAGGGAATCATATTTGACTTGACCCAGACTTTAAACTGACCTTCGTTCCTGCTGTTAAACTGTGACCTTGGGGCCTGTGGATACACACGTGTCAAAACAACATTCATCACCTCTGAAACGGCTGCTGTTCCCCGAGCGCTGCCCTCATCTCTTTTCATCCCTCCCTCCTGCCTTCATCTCTTTCCCTTGTGGATTTTTTGTTGTTTTTTTCTCCATTTTTCTTATCTTCACCCACCCTGTCCTCCACTTATGTTCCTCTTTGACTCTTTCCCCAAACTGCAACAGCAAATCGTATGATTCTAATGTCAATGTATTTAATGATATCACTTTTCTTACTTAAGTAAAATTTTGCATTTTTCTGTAAATAACTCTGTTTCACTATTCTCTATACAAGCTCTGAACTCTTTTTCTCCCCGAAATCTTTTGGAGGTCTGGAGGAATCTGTCTTAGTTAGGGCTGTCAATCGGTTAAAAATGTTTTTATCTGTTCAAATTGTACCTTAAAGGGAGATTAACAACACAAAACAATGACAAATATTGTCCAGAAACCCTCACAGGTACTGCATTTAGCATAAAAATATGCTCAAATCATAACATGGTAAACTGCAGCCCAACAGGCAACAACAGCTGTCAGTGTGTCAGTGTGCTGACTTGACTATGACTTGACCCAAACTGCATGTGAATATCATAAAGTGGGCATGTCTGTAAAGGGGAGACTTGTGGGTACCCATAGAACCCATTTTCATTCACATATCTTGAGGTCAGAGGTCAAGGGACCCTTTTCAAAAATGCCAGTTATTTCTCGCCAAAATTTAGCGAAAGTTTGGAGCGTTATTTAACCTCCTTACCGACAAGCTAACATGACATGATTGGTAAGAATGGATTCCGTAGGTTTTACTCTAGCTTTAAAACTGAGCCCGGAGCTACAACCTCCGGAAGATCGATTGTGTCAATGCGTTAAAGAAATTAAAACAAATTTGCGTTAACGCGTTATTGTCGCGTTAACTTTGACAGCCCTTGTCGTAATGCATCAGCTGTTTAGTAGAACTGCCACACACAAACTCAAACTTCAGTAACCGAAAAATCAAAGAGAACACTTTATGACTATGGATACGTATTATAATCCCATTTCGCCTGTAATTTTTCAGCCCTCATCCGTTCTCCTTCTCTTATTCTTCTCATCTTCCTACTGTATCTCATGTATCATCTTCTTCTCATCATCTCTCCATTCTCTGCTCAACAAACCTCTTCTATCCATTTCATCTTTTTCTGTTTCCTTCTTATATTCTCCATCCTCTTCTGATTAGTTTCAGCGTCCCTCCCTTCTCCTTCTCCTCTGCTGTGGAAAGATGGATGATGGGGTGATAAATCAGAAGAAGTGAAGCGGTGTGGAAGAACAGTGTTGAGGGTCAGCGCCTTGGGAACCCTCCTCTCTATTACTCCCATTGGGACCCCCAGATTCAATATACCATCAACAGGCCTCTGTCTCAGTCTCTTCATCTGTCTTTTTGTTCTGTCTGTTCATCTTCTCTACTATTTCTCCCTTTTCCTCTCTTCAGCTTTTGTATTTTATCTTTAACAGCTGCAGCCTCAGCTGAAGACCACGTTCTTGGAAATCAGTGGTTTGATTAAATTATAAAGATAAAGTTGTGTTCAGGCCACTGCATTTAAAGGGGACCTATTATGCTTTTGTGCTTTTTTCCCCTTTCCTTTAGTGTGTTATGTTTTTTTTTGTGCATGTAAAAGGTCTGCAAAGTTACAAAGCCCAAAGTCCAAAGGAAGTTACTCCCCCACAGAAACACTGCTCCAGAACTGCCTGAAACGCCTCGCTTGAAGTCCCGCCTTTTCTACTGTAACATTGTGATGTCACCAAGTAACACATTTTGGCTAGCAGCTAGTTGCGGAGTCCAAAGAGTTTGGTTCGGTTGACCAATGGGTAGCCAGTTATTTATCAGTGACTGAATAACTTCTTGATTTGCTTTTAACGATGACGAGGAAGCAGAGAGATGAAGGAAAGTAGCAAAGTATTGTTGTACCTTCAGATTTAAACTAAACAACACTGTCCGGAAACTGAAAGTAAGGGGTTTCTTTAAAAACAGTAATCTTAGCTCACTGTGATAGAACAACTGAAATGTTGGAAAACTGCAAACAAATGAGAAGGGAAACATGGAAATGGAATATATTACCTGTACAACAAACAACCATGGTGAAGTTACTGACGGCAGTGAGTGCGACTGGAGGGAGTGCTACGACTTTGACAGCATGCACATATCATTGTTTCGTTTGCATTAACATTATTTCTATAAAGTTTGCACAACCAGTTCCTAAAAATTCGTACCCACATATCTTTCCCAGTGTAGCTTGATGATCATCAATACTGTAGAGTGAATAGAACAGGGAAATGCACATGATATAGTAAAGGGAGTGAAGTAAGGTATTTCTTTGATATCTCATGTCTTGAAGAGGAGTGACTGCTGGGGATAAACTAAATCTTTATCATACAAATGTCACAATACGAGTTTGAAATAAATGCACAGTTTTAAAGAGTTATATTAAAAATGGGAACCAAAAGAGACAGCAAGATTTTTCAAAAGGAGACATCTTTAAAGGCTTGACCTGGAAGACATTCAAAGCTCTCAGAGGGGAAAATAATGACAAATAACTGCAGTTATTTAAAGATGTTTGAATGGTGAACACGAACTGAACTTACTGAACAATAAATTAAGACAACAAATCATTAATCCAATAAATCCTGGCCATATAACCTTTATTAATGTAATAAATCACAATGCAAAATACAATGCGGATCAGTTCGGGAGATTTAAATCAGAGTTGACCGGCACAAAACCCCTGGAAGCAAAATAAAATATGGAGCAGCAGCAGGTTCATATGTCCGACATAAGTTCTCGGACTCTTGGGGCGTAAATCAGCTAAACTCCTCATTGATTCGGTATGCAGGAGTAAAATCCCACAAAACGTTTTCCAAACCTTTTTACAAATTCCCCCTCAGGACAGACCGACATATACCCAGGGAAGGATTATCATGTTTCTGAAAGTGTGATTAATGTTCAAAATGTTCAAACATACACCGCAAATCACTGCCCGGCATACCTGCAGGCTTAATGGGTGCTGGAGATGGTTTGCTTATAACTGAGACCGTGTGTGTGTGTCTAGAGAGCACAGTACAGTACATGCCTGCGAGGTGCTGGAGCAGTCAGGTATTTTCATTTATGTCTAAAGAGAGAGAAAACATACAGAGTCTGATTCCTCTGTGCTGGACAGTGATGGAAAGATTACAGTGCTGAGAGCCCCGATAGAGTCTACCGGGCTTATAAAGTGAGCTGTGAGACTATCCTGCTCCTCTCGTCCACAAATAAACTCTCAGGGAGGTTTCTGCCCTCCTGCAACGTTGTGTATATATAAATGCTGGTGAGAGCCTAAAGGCGAATACCGGCTGAACTTAGAAAGGAACATACCAGCTTTGAAATTTGTTATTCCTGCGTCTTTGGGACGGAGCGTTCAGCCTCTGCGAACATGAACGACTCTCTTCCAAAGCCACAAGCCGGAGGAGAGGAGCGGAAATATGTAAGATGTATAACCTGGAGCTGCTCCGCTGATGCTAAATGGGAGGCAGACTCTGTGGGAAACACTTGTCTAAACTTTACATTCAGTGGGGCTTCTGACCGCAGCTGTGCTTTTAGTTTGGAGACCGATCCGCAGAGAATCATCCTGTCATCTGTCAGAGTCACCTCCTTCCTAATTAATGTGTTCAGTGGGAGAAATTACACATATTTCAATTGTTTAGGCAATCATACATAAACACGAGTGAGCGAGTGAACTATAGTATTTTACGTCAACAGAATCAGACGAAATGTTATATCACAGATTTCAATCGAATGACATCATGTAAATCCACCAAAGAGATGCAACACGTTAAGTCGTGTCTTGCTGTATTTACTGTACTTCCTTCAAGGCAATCATGATTACAGTCCTGTTCGTGTGTCTGTTTTTTTTCCCGCACAAATAGCACATTATATGAAATTACATTATATCAGGATAAACCCTTCGAGATGTATCATCTTGTTTTTGAGATGGTCCCAAACAAACACTCACAAAACAAATGGAAAACAGAACAATACAAGACATAATATTAGAACAAGCAACATCTAACCAAACAAATAACAAACTAAATAAAATAAATAAATAATAATAAAGATAGTATTAATAGCATTGGCAGTCTGTTTTAAGATGAGAAAACAAAACATTTTTAAATAAGTGAGATGATGACAGAGAACAAATATTTAAAGATTACTTATTGGTCTAATGACAAAAGACTCCTCACATATCTCAATAATAACTTTTCTTATTGTGCACACATATCAAATAAATGCATTTCTTTCAATCAGTCACTCCTGATTGAAATTTTTATTTATTCTGAATTATTGATTTTAAATTGCAACATCTGGATCCTTTAAAAAGTAAACATTTCAGTTCCAGAGAAGAACAAACCAATGAAAGAGCAAGTACACCATACATGTGCAAGGATCCCATTCTGAACAATTTCAGCCAACAGTCATATTCTGAGATCACTGTATGTAAAAAATATGTAATATTCCAATCCGCTGTTAAAGGACTTTTGTATTTTTCAACCTGGATTACTATTTTACCATGTTTTTGGGTCTAATTTAAGTGACTAATGGGGACAACACTTTTTGAAACTGGTCCCTTATTGAGGGAGAATGCTGCAGACGGCAGCTGCTCAACGGGCTGTAATGTAATCATTTGGGGCAACCTGGTACCGTCAGTTTACGTCCACTAAGTGCTTGCTTTTGCCACTGACAGACTCAGATTGTTATTTTAAGAGAGAAATGAAACCTTTTTCTTACCTTGCTGCCATGCAAGGTTCCAACCTGCCCATCAGGATCTAATCTAAATACTCATTTACACACCGATGGCACAGCTTCCGGGAGCAATTTGGGGTTCATATTTTGCCCAGGGACACTTTGACATGCGGACTGGAGGAGCCGAGGATCCAACCACCGATCTTCCAATTATTTGATGACCACTGAGCCACAGCCGCCCAATTTAGATTGGATTTACCGAAAGAAATCAACTATTTACATGTGAAATTCCCATGACCCGTTGCTGTCGGGTTTTGGCATAAACTGCATGTTCTAAACATTTTCCCTGTCAATGCCAGGCAGTGTGTGAGGCTCAGTGTTCATGGATGTGCACTGTGAAAGTAGTTTTAAGCTGATTTTCCCTTTAAAGTCCAGCCATGGGAAACCATACTGTGACAACAGGCTCCCTGCTGAGCAGACCAAATTAGAGAGGTCTGGTCCAACTATAGCATGTGTGTGTGTGTGTTAGCATGTGCTGTGTGTGTATACCTCTCCCTGTCGGTGTGTGTACAGTTCACACACACACACATAGACATGACTCTGGTCTGGATCATTTTTAACACGCATTCCTGCTGTGATCTGTGTATCGGCTGCTGGTTCCTACAAGAATTGGGGATGAGAATAGGTTTGGATCATCTGAGGCTACTGTGATATTCAATCTTCATAACACACAGTGGGCCTGTGTGTGATATGTGTGTGTGTGTGTTTGTGTGTGCAGGCTTGACGGATTGCCTCTTTGGCAGAGAGATTTGTCACTCAGCAGGGGAGCGCATGGTTAAAACACACACACACTGAACAAAGTTGGGTTCGGTTGTGGAGGTGATGAATGAGGAGTGTGTGTGCTGCAGGTCATGATGGGAGCCTCTCTCAGGATGTGTGCATGCATGACATGAAAGTTTGAGTGTCTGCGAATGTATTTAGTAGAAGAGTGAAAGCTTGATTTTGCATATGAGAATACTGTACATATATGTGTATGTGCATGTATGTGTGTGTGTGTGTATGTAGCTTGTAATGTGTAGTGACAGCAGTGCCTGGTAGGCGTGATGGGGGTGTAATGCTTGCTTTCACACTGCTGGACATGTAAGGAATCCTCTTCATGGGACACACACACACTATAGACTCTCCTATCAGAACTGACTGCAAAGAAGAATCACATGGAGACTTTTATTGTGGAGCAACTACAGGAAATGCATTGTATTAGCAGTGTCAGTGTGCATCATTGCTATTCTTCGCTATAATTTCTTGTAAAGACAAAGCACTTTAAGCACATTTTTTCAGCGTATCAGATTTAAATATGGCAGTGGGTTATTGTACATGGAGCAAAAGACAGTGACGGCATATCACTGAAGTTAAGAAAAAAAAACATATATATGTGTGTGTGTGTGTGTGTGTGGAGGGGGGGAGGGGGGGAGGGGGTAATATTTCTGGTGGATCATCTCTTATATTTGGACTTGAAAGGAGATCTTTGTAAAGGCTGGTGACCACTGTCCTAAAATAATAATAAAGAACACCTAGGAACACACACAGGAAAGATCTTATATGTTCTTATACACTCTTATAGATGCTTATATGTTCAACCTGGCTCTTCTCATAGACTGTTCATAGCTATACCCATGAAAAGTAATGCCAAATAATTTGTATGTAGCCCGAAAAATTATTTGTCATGGAACGTCCGTACTTGAGTTACGTTACCTCTGTAGTTGTTTTTTTTTAACACAAACCATGATCTTTTCCTAAATCTAACTAAGAAGTTTTGATGCCTAAACTTAATCTCTAAAAACAGATTATGCATTTATCATTATGGTATCGGAAGCGTTCTGGTTTCCGTTTGTATATTCTGAGTAATATTGACCAATCACGTTGGAGCAGACTTTGGTCGCATGCAGTTAAAAAGAGAGAGCTAAAGAAGTGGAACGCATTGGCCAAAATGTAATCTCAGAACCCACCAGCTATCGTCTGATGATGATTTTGCTTTGTACTGGTTTAATATTAGCTTGTAAACTGGCTACTTGTGAAACAATCAGGTTGTACATGTCGTCTCTCAACTCCAGTCTCGCATCTCAAGTTGCTAATCGGACCGTAAAAAATGAGCAGAGCACGGAAAAGAAAGTCTCAATATAGCCCCTTGCGCCGGATCGATAGCCGATGGGTTCTGAGATTGGCCTAAACCTAACCAAGTTATTTCTGTGAAGACGGAAGTTTATTTTTAAAAGACAAAATATTAGGAATAACTTTTCGTATCATACCATTCGTCGTATGAGGATACTTTGATTCAACCCAAAATGTCCATCATTCACATCTCTGAAGTTTGGATTTCATCACATAAATAATGATCAATATCAAAAAAGAGTTAATCAGCATCTACAATGTAACTTTCACCAGACTCAGTTTAGATAACTGGGTGATAAACTAGTGTCAATCACCCCAAACCAATAAATTAAAACAGCTCAGTGTGCAAAATAAGGATGAAATTCACCAACGCTGCAGAAATCCTTTAACAATAAACATGTGTGTGAATCTGTGTGTGTCTGTGTTTGTGTGGGGTTGCACTTGTAGTGATGGGTCTGATTATCCTCGCTCTAAAGGTGGGGATTACCCCCGCTGACCCCAAAGTGAAGACACATCCATTATGGACAACACACACACACACACACACACACACACACACACACACACACACACACACACACACACACACACACACACACACACACACACACACACACACACACACACACATTGGTAGGTCTAGTGATATTTCCAGAAGGTTTACGTAGAGTCAACCTGTGGTTTAACTCTGAAGTCAATCCAATGGTATAAACACACTTAAATCATCACATGATCTCATCAGCACCCACAGAGGGAGGGAGGGAGAGAGAGAAAGCATGGTCTTATCATCACCTAAGCAGCCCAGAGGAATTTTATAACAGAGGGATCTGGGAGAGAAGGAAGTGAGGGGGTTGAGGAGGTTTAGAAAAGAAGAGGAGAGAGGGTTAAGGCAACATATGTGTTGAGAGGAGAGAAGGAAATGAATCTTGGGGGATCAGGAGCTGGTCTGGTCTGTTATAAACAGAAGAACAGGAACAAAGACCTTAACTCAGCTTCATCTATTTACCTTCAGGCTGACGTTCCTCTTTATGACCTGAATTCATAGTCCATCTTGGTAGCGTCATGTGAAAAAGGTGTACCAGTTACGAGTGTGAATTGTAATGGGGGATTTGAGCGTACAAGACCCTTGTGAGAGCAAGCTAGTAAATTCTTCCTCAAAATTTTCAACAGGATGTAAGAGACAAAGTCACACTAGCTGATCACACAGAGCATTGACAAACCTGCTGAGATTTCACAGCCTACTTTGCAGCTGCTTTCAGCTCATTGTTTTATTATCTGAACAGACAAAACCAAAGCAATACTACTTTGTATAAAAAAACACACGCAGCACAAGAGATAACAAACCTGCCAAGTATTTAACTCAACACTTGGTGGATCAAACCAGAGCTATAAAGCTACACGGCCAGTGGATATTGGACTTACATATGTCTCAACTTTGATAAGTTACGTCTTCATTGCAGTGGGCTACCTCCGGGTCTGAGAGGTGAAGCCAATGCAGAAATGCCTTAAACCTGCATTCTTTCTAACAGCCAGCAGGGGGCGACTCCTCTGGTTGCAAAAAGAAGTCTGATTGTATAGAATCTTACTTGATTTATTACCTCAGTAAACATTGTAAACATTGAGTTTATGCTCTCAATCTCTAGTTTCAAGTCTTCTTCAATACAGCACATTAGTAAATTATGGTCCCATTTAGAGTCAAATAGACCATAAAGCAGGGGATGCTTTAGGGCGTGGCTACCTTGTGATTGACACGTCGCTACCACGGCGTTGTCCGGTCTGGGAGTTGTCCGTGTTTTCGTCTTACAACTTTAACCCTTTCACAGTGTGTTTTCAGTTCATGAAAGTTAATTGCAACATTTTTGTCACCTAAAAATGTCTTATTCAGCGTTCGGTTGTACTTAGCTCCACCCTAATGTGTCACTTCTGGTTGCAAAAAAACAAGATCGCAGCGGCGATGGCTTTAAAACCATAGTCCACAAACCAATGGGTGACGTCACAGTGACTACATCCACTTCTTATATACAGTCTATGGTGTTTTTTTTTTCGGAATTGGGAAATTATTTAATGTTGCTTTAAATCAAATAGATTCTTTTTCATTTTCCTCATCTTCTCCTTACTTTTCTTCATATGTTTTGTCTTCCTCCCTTCTCTTCCATGTCTTTTCAGTCCTTTTTATTTTACTTAAATGGTGAATTCCTTGATTTTGTTAGAGCTTCCAATAGGGCCATAAAATCAGGTCACAGTTGGAGGGAAATTCTGTGGTTTGGGGTCGCTGGAAACTTTTAGATGTACTTGGAGAAAATAAGTAGATCAACATCAGGAGAACAATCTTGCTGCATAGAATTATTGAAAAATTAAAAGCAACACATATGGAATAAATAAATGTAATGAATAATAAATAAGAGTATAAAGGTCACACAGGGGGAAAAACAGCATTTACATTCCCCCAGAGAGACTCTAGATATCAGAAAACCCAGTCTGTGTCACAGATTAGCTCTTTATTCATGACATTCCAGACAGAGGAGAGTCAAAAGGCAGACACGTCAGTAATCACTGTTTAATCATTAATGAACGTCTCGGATCTGCTCCGTGAGGAATTTAAAAAAAAGTCTTTTCTTATGCAAATCAAGGCGAGATTAATTCATACATGTGTGTGCTGCTGGTGGAGAGGAAGGCGGGAAGGATTTGGGAAGAGAAAAGGGAGTCGGCTGAGAGGGGCGCGGATGAAAACAAGGGGGAGAGGAGGAGAAGAAGAGGAGGGAGGGATGAGAGAAAAGTGGGACGCTTTCCTGGAGGCCCCATGTCATGAGATTCTCATTATTTACCTCCATGGATAGCAGGAGCCCTCCCACTGTCTTAATATTCTCCTTTCTCATCCTTCTTCTCTCCGCTACCATTATTCTTCTCCCTTCACTTTATTCCCTTCCCAGTCGGATCCCAAACCTTCCCTCGACGCTCTAACTATTATTTAATCTCTTCCTTCTTTTTCACATTTTCTTCTCTGTTTTGTAACTTCTCTCTTGACCTCCTTCATGCTGGTTTTTATTTTCCTCTCTCCTCCTTTTTTCTTTCTCTGTCTCTCTGTGGGCTACTGGATTGCATTATTATCATCTCCATGCAGAACAGTAATCAGTCATTGCAAATAGTGCTGATGTTAGCCTTCTCGAGTATTGTTCCTTGCTGTTAGTAGGGCGTAGAGTAGATTCACACTGGCCTCAAGGTTTTTGAGATTGTACTGTATGCTCAAGATTTCATAAAATAAAAACAAAATGTATATCAAGTGCTGGATTGAACGTTATCAAAAATCAAGACAATACAGTTGTTATCGCAGAAAGCTCCCGGTGAGTCATGTCTATTGTGTGTCACCACAATGCATCTCATTATTTTCCAATTGTTTCGATTAATGTTGAAACAGTAGAAGAGTTTAAATATTTAGGAACCTTTTTGATTGCACAACACAGAATACATTTTTAAAAATGCAATACAGCGTTTGTATCTAATCACGAAATTGGATTCATACGATACAAGCAAGAACTTTTTAGAGACTGTTTACAGAAGTCTTGCTGAAAGTGTTGGGCACCGTGGGGCTAAGAACAAAAATAGACTGTCCAGAATTACAAATATGGCCAGTAAAATTATT
This sequence comes from Sebastes fasciatus, assembly GCF_043250625.1. Classification (NCBI taxonomy): domain Eukaryota; kingdom Metazoa; phylum Chordata; class Actinopteri; order Perciformes; family Sebastidae; genus Sebastes; species Sebastes fasciatus. Next base: position 27,587,255 of record NC_133802.1, on the reverse strand, counting down.
GGGATAGAGCAAAAACATCTGGGATGTATACATAAAATGCAGGTTATTTAAATGTATTTAATCATATACAAAAATCAGTATGGTTGAATTTTAGTGACATTTCTACTTAAAATAAGTTGTTATCTTTCTTAGTAATTTGGCAGGTTCATGAAACACTGTATGTGAGTGTGATCGTGTTGGGCTCAGGTTTTCTAACAGACCACCAACAGGCCATCAAAGAGGTGATAATCCTGAAACAAAATGCGTAGCTTCTTGTTCGTAAACCCTAACCCACAGGGCAGATTTTTTTCTTCTTTTTGGGCATTGTCCTTTTTTTTCAAGGCACAAAGGTAATCCTTTAAAATTGGAAGGGTATCCCTTTCTTTCTTTAGGATCTAAAACCAGTAATCCTTTAAAAGTGGACCGGCTCTTGTTCTCTCTCTCTTCATCTTCCCGTTTTAAGAAGGAAGCGTAATCTGCTTTTAGTTTGCTGCTGGATTTTTCCCCCAATAGGCATCTGGGGATCTGAGAGCAGGTCTACATGATGGATTGAGTGCATAAGTGGATGAATTGAAAGACCTATTGTAAAAGAAAAGAAAGTGACAGAGAGAAGGAGAAAGAGAGAGAGAGAGAGACTGTGGATGATTTTAATGAAACGTCTCAGGATAGAAAGGAATAACGAGAGACGAATCGGAAGTAACAAGAGACGAGTGAAAGAATGACAAAGTAAATAAGAAAAAAAAGTTTATGGATAAGAAGACGGAGAAGAAAAGAAGCAAACATGTCTGAACCAACATACGGAACCACACAGGATATTGAGTTGGTGGTCAGCGGGAGGAGAGTGATTGTTACGGTATGTTGAGGTGGCTGAACAAGGCATGCACACACACACACACACACACACACACACACACACACACACACACACACACACATTAGGAAACTGAATCTCTGAGTAGGAGCCAGTGTGGTTTTAACCTTTGACCTCGTGACCTCGTCTTAGTTACGGCGCTGTTAGCTTGGCTGTGAAACCATCAGATACTTGTGGTAAAGTTGTAGCCGGGGAGTGATTACGTACCACCTACCTGAATGAAGTTCTATGTGCTGCTCTCTAGTTGATTTTACACGGTGCACTGCATGTAGACGTTTCATTTTTGAAACTATGACTCTTTTGGAAATAATGGGAGTTCTGCAGGCTTGTCAAACTCGTGCTGCACATTTAAAAAACAAAAAAAAGCACATCCCTCCTTTTGACTGGGAGGCAAATGGGCTTGATTTATGTGTTGAGTGAGAGGGAGGAATACAGATAAATCAGGTGTGGAACAAGGCGTAACATACCTGTGCAGTGTGCACACTTTTGGTTCTACCCCAGCATGCCATTCCCATTGCGTCAAATACCAAGGCTTTGATACCGCCGCACAAAGCACCCCTTAGCGCAGGTATGAAACACACTAGGTGTTCCATTAACTACAATGTTAACCCATCCGCGGCAACAGTAACGCTCCGAGAAAGTGCGCCAGGAGTGTGGTGACGTAGTTTAAAGAGTGAAAAGACACACACCCGGCGGGAGAGGAGGTGGATGGGTCCAACAAACACAGGGCTTTCATCCAGGAGACCGCTGTTCGTGTCCCGTGCATCACGTTACAATCAGCTGTTCGTTCGTGTCCCGTGATCACAACGTTCAGTTTAATTTTCTCTGTAAAAACGAAGTAGATTTAAGCTCAACCATGATGTTTTCCCCTAACTATAGTGGTTTTGTAGCCTAAACCTAAAGTGACGCCAAGGGTAGATATAGTGGTTTTTATGCTGAAAATAAAGTGACGCCAAGGGGCAGTATGTGAAGAGTTTGGATGAGACTATTGACTATTCTGGCGACTTCAGACTAAAACTCTTACAATGGGCCAAATCTTCCCCTCCCATGCATTCCTGCAGAGCCTTGAGAGGACAATAAATATGGATCGTTGATTCTGCCGATGCGTCAGAGCCTCACAAAACTCAGAAAGCATTTAAAAGGTGTTCCTCACATGGATTCCTTTAGATGGCATAAAAGTTAAAAGGTAGAGCAGAGTGGTTTCAGTAAACCCTCCGGAGACAAACCCCCTCACCTCTCTCTCTCAGTTTCCATCCCTCATTTCTTCTCTCTGTGTGTGTGTGTGTGTGGAAGACCACTCTGAACCCCTTTGCCTTTCAGTGACTTGTTTGAATGAGACTGCATGTGGCCAGCGCAGGGCAGCGGTACTGACTGAGGCGGAGTGTAGGTATGTGAGGGGATTAGTGACTTTGGCCGAGGCTAATCTGCGAGTCCCCAGGGAGTCTGCAGAGCCCACCGCTGGACCGAGTTTACGGGATGAATTGAATGAATCGTGTGTGTGCGTGTCCGACCTGCTGCAGCGCACACCGAGCTGCCTCTCGCACTCCGACTGCTCCATTGAGTTGTGATTAAGACTTATCACATCAGGAAGTGGAATACCAACTCTCTGTGTGTGTGTGTGTTGGTTTCTGTATCCGCGGTCTCTATTTCGGGGTCATCAGCAGCGTCTGCGCTTATAGCAACAGACTGCATTTTTGCTCTTTGATGTTTTGGACCGAATCAAATGCTTTTGAATCTGTTTCATAAACGGTGAATTTATTTTTTCTCGCACTGTTGAATGTGCAGAGTGGGCGATGTCACACTGAGGAGCTGCTCACTCTTCTGCTGCTACAAGCATTTCATGTCTTTGAAGACAGTGGTGAAAGGGAAACATGCCAGATTATCATATCTCTATTTAGTAAATGCTTTTTAAGGTTCTTTGGTGTTTCTTTTGGTACTTTGAACTACAGAAGTAACCTTTCAGGCTGTTCTCATACACCGTTTGTAGCTATAAAGTAATCAGAAGTCAATGTTGATTTATTTATCACGTAACTTCCGTACTTAAGTTAGGTCACTTCCGGTGTCGTGCAACCACTTCTGGTGTGGCGTAACTTAAACGATCTTTCCTAAACCTAACTAAGTGGTTTTCTTGCCTAAACCTACTGAAATTGTTTCCTGTGAAGACGGAAGTTTATCTTGAAAAGACTGAAGCGGAAATTAATGCTGGACATTCGGAAATGCACGAAAAATGAGGAATGACTTATCATAAGATATCATAAGAACCGTTGTCTTCTAGAAAACATTATAGTGGAAGTATAAAAGTATAAAGAGTGACAAACGCCGCGTATGGAGGAAGTCGGGGTGGATGGGTGGGTCAAAAAACACCGGACTTTAGCCAAGGAGACCAGGACACCAGAAGTCAACATTGATTTATTTGTCACGTAATTTCCATACTTAAGTAACGCCACTTCCGGAGTTATTTTAACCCAAATCATAATCTTTTCCTAAACCCAACAAAGTAGTTTTATTGCCTAAACCTAACCAAGTTGTTTCGAAATTTATTTTGAAAAGACTGCATGCATGTATTCCTAAAATGCACAAAAAAGCTTTTCGTAAGATATCATACGAATGGTTGATATGTTGAACATTTAAAAGGTGTGTGTAAATGTCCTTATTTGTAGAGACAGGATTTTTTCATGGCTGGATAAAAACTGCATTTGAATCCATACAATAATATGCTTACAGATATCAATTTCGGCTTCCTTGTGCCACCGATTAAAAGACCTATGGCTCACATCATCTACTGGTGCACAATGACTGTTTGCAACAACAAACTGGCTGCTTTGGCCTATGAGGAAGTTGCCATGGGCAAGACTGAGCACAGACAGTCTGGTTTATATCTGAACAAGAAGAGCGTGTCAACATCTATGGTCAGAGTCAGACTGTCTTATATGGAATTATACATGTATAAATCTGATGCAAATATTGTGTATATGCATATATTTCTGTTTTTGAGCATGCCTATCTTCATCCTCTGATGCACTTTTCTGTCACGGTCTCTCCTCTGTGACACCAGCCTGCCTGTGAGTGTGGTTTTGTTATTTTTTTCTACCTTTTAGTAAAAGTGATGTGTGTTTGTGTGTCTGTTTTGCTTTTGTCAGTGTGTTTGCTTGATTCCCTGCCCCCTCTTGTCCTCTCTCTCTTTCTCACAACTCACCTGATCATGACCTGCAATCAACACACCTGTCTACCAATCAACCCTGCTCCAACAGCCAGTTACCACAGGATTGTAAAGTTTCAAAAAAGTATATGATCATTTATCAATAACTTTCAAAGTAAAGTCCGTAAAGATATATTCCTAAAATGACCTCACAACCCGAGCACATCTGCATCTGTGAGCGGAGGTCGAGCAGGCCTTCAGGGCTTCCTCAGGGTGGGAAGGCTGCAGTCTTTGTGTGGGTGTTTGTGTGTGCAAGAGAGTGTTTGTGTGTGTATGGTTTAGCGTCGGGAGTCATTTGAGCAGAGTCAAACCAAGGATTATAGCACAAGGCGCCGCGTGGAAATAGGAAATTAGCCTGAGGGCTGTAGAGGGGTTTGTTGTTTGTATTCATGGACATTGATGTGTGGGCTGAAATGTGTCTGTGAATGTGAACAGAAACCAAAATATATGTTGCCTCGTAAAAAATGAGATACAATTAAAAAGACTAACATGTTTTCTCTCCATTCCTCTACTAGCCTACACTTGAAGATAGTAAGTAAATCACCTGACACAGGTTTTATTGAGGGGCTGCTGACCTCTGACTCTGCTGATGTTTGTTTAGTGTTCAGGGTTACTGTTCGTTCTGCATCAAAAAACAGACCTGGAGCCAATTTTACAGCTGTAGTGTTCCGCATCTAATTCATCCTCAGTGACCAGCAGCATGTTTTCAGCTGAGTGTCATTACAGTGTTGAGGTCCTACTCCACAGACAGACTTTTTCTAATTAGGGTTCAAGCCCCGAAGTTGCAGAACCCTTCTAAGTTTGCGCCGATTTATTATTATTCGTTGTCTGCTGCAGCGGCGCAATTTGCCGTGAGCTGGAATGAGCTAGAAACATGAAACTTGGCCCAATAACTGGAAATGATGTGCAAGTGCTTCTCAGGAAATATGACCCCAATCGGCCACATTGTGGCGCTGTAATTAACGCCCAAACACACAATTTTGGAAAGGCCACGCCACTCACACCGTAAGTACGATCACATAAGTAAAAACACATTTTTGACATCTCCTCCTAAACCATAGGTCAGATTAGTACCAAATCTTCTGTGGATCATTATTCGATGAAGTTCATCTAAAGTTGCATAACGCTTGTTGATATCTTATTGCGTTTTGAAGATAATGATCAACAAACTTTTCAACAGGCGGGGCTTAGCAGCAAATTGGCCATAATTCATTGACCATTAGTCTAATCTTTGTAAATCTAGGTAGATATCTTCAGGACGTGAATGGGAATAGGCGTATCAAAGCATTTTCTACTCGACCCATAGGGGGTGCCACAAATACCATAAACTTGTACCTGTAACTATTAACCAAGATCTGAAGTGTCATATTGATCGGTGCATGTAAGCGTGGCCTATGTAGCGTTATATGCTAATTTATGCCTTTGCTCAATTTTCTGTGAGCTGGAACGAGTTAGAGATATGAAACTTGGTACCAGAACTGTATGTTATGGGTTGTAATGGTCCTTTAACGGAATTTCAGCAGGTAAAAAGGACTGAGTGGGCTATAATCTGTCAGATATAATCCTCATGAATGAAATCAAACCATTCTTAGGCAGAAAAAACCTTTCAGTCACCAGGTAGGAGCTGCAATCAGTTTTTGGCAGGTGAAAACTATGGGTTGTAATGGTCCTTTAAAGGAACTTCAGCAGGTAAAAAGGACTGAGTTTAAAAAAGTTTAGTCTAAACGCTCTCATAGTGTCTTTTCCATTATTTTTCATTCTACATTTTTCATTCAGTTCAATCTAATACTGTATAGCATGCATTTGAAAATGTTCAGCAAAAATGAAAATCATACATAATTTGAGTAGTAAGGGCAAAGACTTGCCGACACACAACGTGACACTAACCGGTTGTATTAAAGGCCTCTTATACACACTCATCCACCTTCTCTTTTCACTGCTCCATATTAACATCATACCACTTCTATCTGAAATCACTAATGCACAATAGTTGCTTATAAACATAGTTTGTAGAAGCAGCATTGGCTGTAGGCTGTTTTTGTTGTGCATATGGAGCGTGGTCTGGGTCTGCATGTATGTTTGATATGTGTGTTTGTGTGAGTGCTTCTAACGGGGATTAAATAGGCCTCATTCATACTGTAGGAAGAGAGGGCTGAGAGTTATGTTTACTATAAAAAACAGACTTAAAGGTGAAGTGGTGGTGGGGGGACTGTGAGGGATTAAAGGGGCGGTCTGTGCTTCATCAGGAGTGGCAGGATCAGAAGAAGTGTCACAACCGCAGAGAAAACCAACCCATATTTATACAGTTAAAACCTGCCGTTAAAAACACATTTATGCGGTAACGCTGCTCATTAAATCCCACTCTCATGTTTAGATGGGTAAAACCATCATCATTAAATACAACAGTGAGGCTGATTTTATTAGAACCATCATTAAAACACACTCATCTGTGTTTATGGCGGTTAAAACCACCAATTATGGATTAAAAGCTGCTCGTTATCAGAGACGCCATCAAAAGGACCAGAACACAGTTTTCTTTTATTTCAGGTTTTCGTTCACATAGTTTAGATAATAACAAGTTCCAGTCACAATATTACATTCCAGAAAAGACTGGTGTACAGAGGACAGTTTTGATTTCACCACACAGTATACTGTCGCAGTTATCTTTCAGAAATTACTGAATTTTATCATAAATCCCACTAGAAATTAAACCAAATGTAAGTGATTATCAAATCAACATGTAACAAAAAAAATTTAACAAAACATGTAGAGAATTTCTTTCAGGGATTAATAATCAAATTGCTTTTGAAATAATTATTCACCAATGTATTCTAATTATGATCAAGAAACGCAGATCTGTTTGCTACTTTCCATCTCTTTAAGAGAACGAACAAGCAGAAAAATAAGAGAAAACGGCTTAAGGTATTTGGTGTAATTCAGCTTTGCTCGATTTATGTTGCTACACATTTTATTATTGTCAAACTTTGGCAGCTCGGGGATACAGAAAGTTGAATATAGAAAAATGTGAAGCAGCTGGGGAAAGATGTAGGCGCAGGGGAAACGCTCTCGACAGCCAACTTTGGCAGAGCCCTTGAGCAAGACACAAGACTCCTTAAACACTGACACGTGGGAGTAGCGAAAGTATTAGCATGAAAAGATAACTGCTAATAAATCATACAGGACATGTTCAGTATTCAGCCCTCGGTTTTTGCCCATTCTGCTCAGTGGGGATTGAAAAATGTCAAGTTGAAAGTTTTACCTCAAGTTTATGTTTAATATTTCAGACCTAAAGTTTATTTTTATTTATTTAAACAAATGCAGACTCATTAAAAGTGTCTGAGAGTGCAAAGAGAGCGAGCAGTCGATTCTTCTTCAACAGCAGCGTTGAAGCAACATGCTTCTGGTTATATACATCCAACCTCCATCCCTCACTTTTGTTATCTTCCCCTTCATCTCTTTTTCAACATTTCCTTCCTCTCCATTTTTCCTCAGTTCCTTACCTCGGCTGTCTTTCTTCTGAGCACCTCCACTCTCCATTTCTCTGCTCCTCCATCTATCCTTTTCAACCCCCTCTTTCCCCCGTTTTACCCCCATTCACCTTTTTTCTCTGCTCTGCCATTCCTCTCGCCGCCCTCCTTTACCTCGAGCCATAAACCTGCTGACCTACAGGTCTCTCAGGTGTAGTGAGAGGTGCAGTAAAGTTTGAGGAGTGTGCGTTTGTGTGTGTGAGAGTGAAGTGAGGATATGGAAGAGGTAATTGGACTGGACACCTATTGTAAATCACTGAGGGTTTAAGTTCTTATAATGGGAGTTTAGTTTAGTTTTACCATCTCACTTTCACAGTCTGTATGTGACACACACACACACACACACTCTGGTGTAATATATCTGGATTGTTAAACGGATTGGTACCATGTGGAGCAAACGACTAGTTCAGGTGGACAGGAGAGACAGCGCGGGACACAGAACGATAAAGAGAGATAAAAGAAAAACTAGAATTACCGCCTTGTGGTTGTATGCCTCCGCAAACCAAAGTTGTAGTTTACATCCATGTCTGTCCAAAATGTCATCACTTCATAATTTTATCCTATTTGTGAAAAATTGGCACAATTAGCATATGAATTCTTGAGTTATGGCCAAAAACTGTGAGGTCACAGTGACTTTTGATCACCAAATTCTAATCAATTCATCCTTGAGTCCAAATGAACGTTTATGCCAAATTTGAAGAAATTCCCTAAAGGCGTTCCCGAGATATCATGAGAGTGGAACGGAAGTAAGGTCACAGTGACCTTGACCTTTGACCACCAAAATCTAATCAGTTCACCCTTGATACCAAGTGGACATTTGAGCCAAATTTGTAGGAATTCCCTCAAGGCGTTCCTGAGATATATCGTGTTCACGAAAATGGGACGGACATAAGGTCACAGCGACCTTTGACCACCAAAATCAACTCAGTTCATCCTTGAGTCCAAGTGGACTTCAGGCGTTCCTGAGATATGGCGCTCACGAGAATGGACCGGTCAGACGGACAACCCAAAAACATAATACCTCCGGCCACGGCTGTCGCCAGCAACCAGGCATAATAAACCCTAAACGTGATAAACATGTCAACAGAAACAGAGGAACTTTTAGATAAACATGACAAGAACTGGAAACCGTAAAATTATCAACTCGTCCCCTGCTGAGCTGTTGGTGAGTTTTACTGTTTTTGACAAAGAAACAAAGAAAAAGCAAGAGGAGTAATATGCAACACTGGAAAGAGACTAGTGTCAAACAAAAATCGACAATCAACAAATAAAATATATAAAGATATATTGGATTCCTTGCAGTAATAGACTTTGACCATGTGCACTCTCTCTAATTAATTCCTTTCTGTCAAGCTGTTTAGCAAACAGTAAAAACAACTTTTTATGGACACTCTGAGGTGGACAAGTGCAGGTTTATGAGCATGGTAGACGGACTTTATATGTATATGATGTCAGAAAGAAATGGATTAAAGTGCTTCCACTAACGTCTGTGTTAATACATGTGTGTGTGTGTGTGTGTGTGTGTGTGTGTGTGTGTGTGTGTGTGTGTGCGTGCGTGTGCGTATCCAGACAGAGCTGGTGGATGTTAGACGGGGGAAGAGGAAAACATTGAGACAGACTAATAAGAACAGAAAAAAGGAAAGTGGGCAGATAAAAGAACAAGGGGAGGAAAAGAGGGAGCAGACAGAGGAAGGAAGGAAACACTGAAGACATCAGTGACAGAGGGCGAGCTGCTGATGAAAGGAAAGAGGGGAGCGAGAGATGAATGGGTTCACGGAGAGGCTGGCAGGGACGAAGAAAGAAAGAAAGAAAGAAAGATTGCTTTAGAAAATGAAAAGATACAACAGCAGATAAAGAAGATAAACTTTTGGCCCCCAAAAGAACAAATTACAGAAAGAAGTGAGTGAGCCAGATGAGAGAAGAAAGAACAAAAAGTGTGACATGAAACGTTTGTAAAAAGCCATCGTATTAAGCCAACATACACACCAATTATATAATTTGTCACACCAGCGGTATAACATCAGAGTTTCTCCAAATTAAAACCACGATTTCATAAACCCTGTTGCCCTGTTGCCATGGTTACATGTACTTCACCTGGCAGGTTAAACAAGTTATGCTATTGAGGTGATTGTTGAACATAACTGAGCCGAAGTACAGCTGATGGAAGTTTAACTTAACTAAGTTAACCACAGTTAAACAGAATCAACTGTACATTGAATATATTAATAATATATCAATAATACACACAGTGTATATATTCATACATTATATATATCATTAATGAGCAGTTAATTATGTTTAATAAAGAGAATCCTGCACCTTATACTGCACAGCTTTTAGCAATATCAACTTGACTTGACTTTTCTCCCCACTACATTGGGTGTTGTCATCATTGACACATGATGTCAGTGTGATGGCAAAACACTAAACACTGCTGCTGCATACAGCTGCAAGCAAATGTCCCAACACTCACTGTGAGTCCAAGTCAGATGAGGAAGCTGCCAACTGTGGTTGGAGCCGACACACGCAGCAAACAGAGTTAAACTAAAACTAGTAAAAATCTTTGAAAATAAGTAGTTATGTTCCTTTTGGCACTCTGGTGAACTTGGCCTCTTCATGACTGTCATGAGTACATGAACACACAACTGTGACCAAACCCAAATGTTGTGCTTCTCAAATTCAGTTTTCTTTGGAGAGCATTGCTTGCCTTGGGTAAAGGTCACACTAGAGTTCCCTAATGTTCTGCCGCAACTTTTTTCCCTGAGCCATCTTGTTTTTTTGCAACCAGATGTGACAGGAGAGGGTGGAGCTAAGAACAACAGAACGCTGAATAAGACATTTTTAGGCGACCAAAATGTTAAACTTTTATGAACTGAAACCACAAGTTCTAAGATGAAAACACGGACAACTCCCAGACCGGACAACGCCATGGTAGCGACCTGCCAATCACAAAGTAGCCACGCTCTAAAGCATCCCCTGCTTTATGGTCTATTTGACTCTAAATGCGACCATAATTTACTAAATGAACATCATGCTGTATTGAAGAAGACTTGAAACTAGCGATTGAGACCATAAACTCATGTTTACAATGTTTACTGACGTAAAAAATCAAGTGAGAAGTAGGGTCATTTTCTCATAGACTTCTATACAATCAGACTTATTTTTGCAACCAGAGGAGTCGCCCCCTGCTGGCTGTTAGAAAGAATGCAAGTTTAAGGCACTTCAGCGTTGGCTTCGCTTTCCAGAAAGGATGCCGTCTGGATTTGAAAAGATTTCTTTAGTATAAAAGAACATTTTGTTGTCAAAGAGGAAACTTAAAAACTTAAACTTAAACTTTAAACTGGTGGGATCCCACCAGCAGGGATGTCACCAAAATCGGGCCAGGGATTTTGGTGTCTTACTTCCGGCGCCCTTGATTGGACCACACCCAAGTGTCATGACTGCATCTTGTACGGTTGTGAGGCTATGACAAAATCTGTCCAGAGACAGACATAATATCACTTAGCAAAGTACTCAGAACTGCTTCTGCTTCAAGCTACAGTAGGTGTCTCCACATTTTGCCATGATGACTCACACAGACACACAAGGTGAGAACATTACCAGCGTCGCTGTCGCAGCTGGTAATAAACAGCTTTGACTGTGGGTTGCCTCTGTAATGTTGGCAACAGAGGAGCTGATTCAGCTGTCATTGCAAAAAGTGCCAAAACGCTGAAACAATGTGACGCAACGTTTTGGCAGGAAACGTAGAGGTGGTGACTCTGAGCTGAGCTTTAGAAACTGTTCTCTTCTTAGCTTTTCATTGAAGCTGTGATCTTCCAGGCAGAAACCATTGGGCGCTGTAATCGGGCTCCACTGGGCTCGCTCTGTAGCATCCGCTGACTCCGTCTGTCCACAGGGGAAGGCGGTGCTGGCTTTTAAGAGGAGAGGAAAGACGGGGGCGCTTCACTGACTGTCAGCGAAGCATAGAGACTTTCATTGAAGTATTTAGAATCGAGAAAAGAGGAAAGTTAGAGGAGGGTGGGAAAGTGAAACATGAAGAGATGGAATTATATTTCTTCATTAGATCACCAACAGTTACAGCTATCGTTCAAAAACAGAGTATCCAAGCCACATGGAGAGCATGTCTTTGATCTGTTACTGCTATTTGACTCCACTCTGCCCGGCATTTTATATTGGGCAAACCACTGAACCTGCACATCAGATGGAGAGATGAAAAGTAAAAAAGGAGATGAGTCAGAGTTATATGTTACATAAAGTTATGCTCAATACAACATTTTTTAGTCTGGTGGTACTCTCATCCTTCTTTGTTCCGAATATTTAAACTTTTTGCATCTGTCTTCATCTGTTGTGCAGCACATTGGTCATGCAAGAACCACTCATAAGATTATTTTTTAAGTGGCAGACACAAGTGATTCAAGAGAATTTGTGGCGTTCATCAATTTTCTCTTACTTACTACGAGTGGTCCAGTCCAGTCAAGTCATGTAGATATAGTCCCCTTGACCGCCTCCCATCTGAGTCATCAGCATCGAAAAAAAGCTTTTACTAAACATGCACACATGGATACATTACCCACTAATATCAACTAATCACAATATGAGGGCATTTCTTCACACCACGGGCGAATCTATGGGATCAGACATTTAGGAAACTTTGAGTATCAAACACTTTATGCACCATTTCTGCCTTCTCTGCATCAAGTTATGGTGGAAACGTCTTTATTAATGTAAAGGAAAACACAAAAGTCAGGCTCTCCGTCTCAATTGCTTTCAAATATTTATTCTCCTCTAGATAAACCTTTCTCATTTGATGTTATCCTGCCATATATTATACTGCATGCAACTAACTAACTGCATGGTTTTTGCCCCAAACTGCATGTGATTATCATAAAGTGGGCATGTCTGTAAAGGGGAGACTCGTGGGTACCCATAGAACCCATTTTCATTCACATATATTGAGGTCAGAGGTCAAGGGACCCCTGTGAAAAATATCCGTGTATCTAATCATGTAGAGGAATGTAAGAATTAGAGATGGATAAGAGGAACAAAAAGCTCATTTCATCACACGTTATGCCATGTACCCACACAGACACTCACACACACACACACACACACACACAGGGAGAATCCAGAGCTATTGAAGCCGTGATGATGGAAATAGGTGGAGAACTTTTCCACCTTTCTTTATTCAAAGAGAAATACCTGGAGACGAGAAGGTGAAATACAACACTCACTCACACACACTCACTCACACAGAAAAAAAGACTATAATTAATTTCTTCCCAAACTGAAGTAAAGTTAGAAGGTGAAACACACCTACGTAAACTCTCTCTCACACACACACCTCTTCCTCGCGCCTCAGCCGAAACACTAGTTAACTTGTTTTACAGACATGGTGATTATTTTGATAAGCTTTAATGATGATGGATTGACTGTGATTTAATGGAAAGAAATTTAATGTCTCATAAATTTTAAGGTGGCACCTTGTTTTTCCTTGTTTCAGAGGCTTGAAAACCATTACGCAGTGAAGGGTTACGGGACATTAAACAGCCCACCTTTAAAGCATGGAGCAGGACCGCAGCAGGAGCAGCGCTGGTGTTTATCATCTTCAGGCAAAATCATATAGTATTTGAAAAGAAATGCTTGAAATTTGGCTTGCTATTTTCATTTAATGGAAAGTGAAAAGTTTGTTCTAAATTTAATGTTTTCATTCGTCAATACGCTCGGCGACTTTGATTTAGTTGGCCAGCTAACCTCTGACGGTGTGTTGCGTCTGGAGTGTGTGTTCACCGTTTGAAAAATGTGATATGCAACCCAGGAAAATATTATTTCAGTCAATCCACTTTAGTTGTTGGTTTTGGATATGCGGCTTCCAGACAGACGGAAATACAGCAGGTGACATCACTGCTCATTAACCACAGAGCCAGTGTTGGTAGCAGACTGTTAACTAATCATATAACACACAACTAAATAATAATACAGACATTAATAGCTCTGGTCTGGTGGTGATATATGTAATGCACAGCCTGGTCGTATATAAAGGCGTGTGAATGACACGATAATGTGCTAGGAAAAAGAGTGTAATGAGAATGCCGTTCTTGCTTTTGGTATGTCATTTGTACGCCATGTAGTCTGTACCGACTGCAGTGTAAATGCACCCTCGTAAATATGCTACATTCAGAGCTAGTGACGTAGAATAAAAAGCAAGAAAGACTGCATTTGGCCCGCGGGTGGGGAGGTGGATGACTTTGAACAAGGAGACCAGAGTTCGAGACCGGTATTTTGTTTTGTAAGTCACATTAGAGACGTTTGTCACGTTTTCCTTACTTATGTTACGTTGTTTCCGTGCGTATTTTACTTAGTTTATGTACTTATTTGAATTTTAGACTAATTGATGAAATATACTGTAAGTACACCAGAAACTTACAATTAAAATGCAAAATACAACATAAAAGTACAGTAAAAGTGTTTAGAGTGACCCAAAGTGCTGTTTTCTTTAAACACGACATAAACACACATGATGTACTGTTTCTTTTTCATTTGTATTGTTTTTCATTCATCTTTAGGGAGTGTTAAAGTTTTGTGAGGAGTGTGTGTTTAGTCTTCTGGGAGTGCGTAGATTTTTTATGTGTGTATGTGTGTTTTCTGCAGGGGAGTAGTAAAGGTGACACTGCTAAATGAGACTAAGACGTATGTGTAATTTATCTTATACAAACACACATTCTCTAACCCTTTATCTTAACCATCACAACTAATGGCCTAACCCCGACCCAAACCTAATCTTAACCTAAAAATAACTCTAACTTTAATCCTAAATATTAACCTGATTTTCCAGAAATATCTGAGGTCTAAAACTCACACACCACGACCACCCATGCCATCTCTTAAATTTTAATAAAGCTAAATATTGACACACAGCATATCACTCAGCACCCATAATGCAACAGCCACACACACACACACAAACACACATCCTCCTTTTCCACTCTGACAGCGATGATGGATGGAGGGAATCAACAAATAAACATCTGGCACCGTGATCTATGGGGTCAAGAGGTTATAGACCATGGCCAATGTCTGTCTGTGAGCGTGTGTGTGATTGTGTGTGTCTAAGTGTTAATGACACCATCATACTGATCAACCACATTAAGGGATCGTCAGCTCTGGTGCAGGGTCATGACCTCGGCGTGCTGTAGGAACCACACAACAGTCATCACTTTGTCCTCGCAGAGTGGATGCACACGACCGGCCTGTTAGTTTTAATTTAATGGTTATTGTTTAAGTCTTTTCTGCTTTAGTAGATAGTAAACAGTCCTGGAACCACTGGGAGGAGAGCGTAAGGCGATTTTATTACCACATCATATTTAATAAGGGACTACATTGATCACTTCCCTGCAATACTTCTATCTACGAGGCTGTTTTAAATACTTGTGTACTGAGGAAAAGGTACAAGAAAACTTCTCCCAACAAACCATAAAGACAATTTATGTTGCCATTTCTGTTGATAGGGAAGTCACTGGTGGTTTTTCTCCTCAAAGACTGTTTTAAACATTTGACTGGAAACCAACTCACCGCAGGGGAGAGTAGAGGGCGGATGATTTAGATGAGGGAGAGGAGGGTAAAGACAGGAGAGGTTGCTCAACTGGGGTTTAACCCAGGATAAAGCTATCTGTGTGTGCATGTGTTTGTTCTTGTATTTGGATCTTTACAAGAACCACGTTTCCTCACAGAGATATTAGGACATAGATATTAAAGTGAGAACATTTTTGTTGGTTCGTACTTTAAGGGGTGGGACAGGGTCATACTGGCCATGGGGAAGTTCAGGAAGACTCACAAGCAGTCGATCCATTCCAATCCGAACCCACCGGTGGTCATAGAGTTTCTGTTTTTCAATTTCTGATGCCCCTCCCAATTTGGACGAATCCTCGTTTTTATTGAAATCTGATTGGTTCACTCAGGACTTTCCCCCAGGAGACCGCTGTTTGTGTCCCATGTGAAACTAAAAGTCAACGTTCACTTACGTAATCATTTTAAGTCATATCATGATGTTTTTTTTTTTTTACTAAACCTAACCCAGTAGTGTTTTTGCCTAAACCTAACAAAGTGTTTTTTGTTTTGTTTTGTTTCAATTTACAACGTTAACCATGTGTTTAAAGTGTTTAAAATTGTGACCCTGAAACATAATTGAGAAAGTTGTATGAGAAAGTAATTTTGTAGGAGACAGGGCTGTGTGTCTTAAAGGTCGTCAGCATCATCATATTGTCTTTTAACCACAAAAGCTGTATTAGTGTCAAAATTACTGCCAAAAATGTTTGGCGCACGCATAAAAAGGCTCTCGATCTCAAAGACCCGGGCTCAATTTCAGTCCCAGTCCGTCCCTGACTCCAAGTGAGGATTAAATACAAAGGTTTATATTAGGGACAGGACGGTCTTCCAACGTATGAGTGTGTTTCTGTGTTGTTGTAAGTGTGTAGGTGTTTGGCAGCAGGATAAAGATGTTGTTCATCTTTCTTGACCTGACTTTGGTCCTCCCACCACAGGACATAACCCAGCGGGTTTCTGGGAAAACTAGGAGTATATTATAAATTTAATAGAGATAATTATGTCTGAGAACAAAGGGGAAAGACTGTTTCTCTCAGTTTTGCAATGTGGAGAGTACAAAAGCCAAAAAGCATGTACACTTTAGAAATTTAACATATTCTGTTAGTATATTGAGAACATTTCCAACAGTGCAAAATAATGCCAATAATCGGGTAATAGGTTAATAAGTCCACTTCGCGTCGGGGTCCTACATCGCCCTGTCAGGGTTTATTTCACAACAATGACCTGCTAGCTGTTCATTATCCCGATTATTACACGGCTACTTACTTGAGAAAACAATAATTTGACACAAAAATTGTCCTCCAGAGTCCAAGATCAGAACCGTGGCCATAGCAACGGTTTGTTATACATAGCAACGGTCTGCTACAAAGAAATAAGTAATAAGATATAATGATCCATTCATATTCATTTAAACAATATAGTTTATAACACAACAATTCTGCATGACGTCTTACGTTTTGAATTATTTTTGCACTTTGAAGTGGTTTCCACTATGTTATTGAAAATATTTCATTTACAGCTGAAGACGATTTTTCAAACTGAGACGTTGATCAGAACAGCAGTAAACACATAATGCACGCAATGGGGAACTTTTATGGCGGCGACATCTGTATGAAAACGAACAACACACATTTCAGAAATATTACAAGGTGGAAAAAATGCAACTAAAGTGTTTCATATTTTTTTATGATTTATATATTATTGACTTTTATTGACACATTAAAGAGAGTACAATAAGGATAAAATCAATGCAGTGGGTATTATTGAGAAGTAATGAAACTAACAAAAAAAGGTTTTGAAGATGAAACTACCGATGTAAGTAATTGATAGCACATTTCATTTTATGCCAATAAACTTTTCGTATAGAGTATCAAAGGTCAAAATGCAATTATAGCAGGAAACGTTTGAATCCTCTCTCCTGAAGAGACGCCCAGTTTGAGCAGAACAAGTAGCTTTAAATGACTTCCTCATGCCGTTTCACAGCTTAGGTCTTTTCTTTTTTTCTGCATAATGGAAGTCCCCATGAGGTCTCCCAAGTACGTCAGCTGGGTTTTCTCCTGGTCTGGGAGTGTTTAGTGTCCAGTGGTCAGTGGCAGGGTCACAGCTTAATCAGGACAGGCAGGAGTCCTGTGTGTGTGTGTGTGTGTGTGTGTGTGTGTGTGTGTGTGTGTGAGTTCACTGCTAAGGTCAGACTCTAATCAGTCTGAATGGAGACGTAAAGGTCCTCAAAGGGGTCTGCATAGTGTGTGTGTGTGTGTGTTCACTTGCACAAAGGTCCCAAACCAAATTAAAATGTCCCCCTTTACTGCACAGACCACATGTGTTTAAGACCAAATATGTGTGTGTGTGTGTCTTTTCTCTCCTCTTAACTTCTGATATACTTCCACTTATCATCTCTATATATTCAGTTCATCTTATATGACTACTTTATTCACATACCTCTCTCCTCATTATGGGCGAGCAGCATCTGGCTTTTGTTGTTTAAATTATGAATTTTATTTTAATGTTTCTCTGAAATAAAACTTTATGAAGATGCAAAAATTCAACTTGCCTAACTCTACATCGTGCTCTTATTATCGTAGATACCAAATTCCAGCTCAATTATTTTTAAGGGGTAGCTAGTTTTTATTTCTTCTTGTCAGCCCCCCACCAAAGAAAGAAAGAAACAATGAAATGCTGACTTACAACAGCAAAAAACAACAAGACTAAGAGTTAATTTACAGTAAACAGAAACTACAGTTTGGGATGGGAAGTTATTAGATTTGCAGGTATTTGGTCATAAACCAAAAAATATATAATAACACTTTTATTATGACATTGCCACCCTATAACCCTGCTGCATGGCTAAAGCGTTCAAATTTACCGTTGTGCAAATGATGGTGGTTGTGATAACTGCACCGCATGGAGCATTTAGACAGCTCTTCCTGGAGTAAAGTTATTGTTATGTTCAGTTAATATCTTTGGACCCAAAAGCAGAACTCAGACAAGATCAGATAACAGTTTAAAGTGGGTTTTATTCAAACTAGTTGGACTGGAGTCTCACAGTGAAGCAGAGCAGGCAGAGAATGGAAGGCAGGGAATGAACCTGAGGCACCGGTAGAAACACGATTAAACAAGGTTCAAGCAAACGCAAGGAAAACTAGAGTTTAGTTTGGCCGAGGCGTTTAGTATCATGTCGACGAACTGAAGGATCTGGCGAAGACTGGAGTGCAGTGTCGGGGTAGATATACTGCAGGAGCTTGATGAGTGGATGGGTGTCAGGTGTGCAGGTTGATTGGCAGCAGGAGAGGAATGGAGTACCACGGCCAGACAGAAACCTGGCACTGAAATGTATCTTGTATCCAGATTGTATCTAGATATGATATAACCTGATTACATTTACACCTGGTATTTATATGTGTCTCCAGTGTCCACACTCGAGATCCGATCGCTCTGTCTGAAAGGGCTGAGAGGAAGCCTCCGGAGACAGCACTACGCACGAGTTTGCAGCCGAGCACTGCTAGAGAGTCGGCGTGTAATGCACGGACACATCAGTACGTCGCCGTTTAGGGGGAGAGGGCCCGCAAATGTGACTTTGAGGTACAACTAAACTCACACACACAGAAGGAGGAGGAGAGACACTGAGCGGTGGCGGTGAACTCCTCCCTGGTCACACTGCTACATTGACTGGAGGAGTGCTGAGAGCGTGCTGCACACCCGGCCGAAGCTTAGAATATTCACTGTTGATTACTACCGAAGCTCCGTCCTCAGTGAGTTTTGGGTGCATTTACAGCTGTACTTTCATGTGATCAAGCTCTATCCGATTGCAATCCGATCACCCAAAACACAATTTATTGCGAGGTGTGGAGGGGGTCAAACAGACAGAGAGAGAACAAACAGGGGATCAACGAGGGAAATGTGGAGGCAATTTCAGAAACATGAGGAATGAGGGAAAGGCACAGCCGGGACCATGACAGTCAGGACTTCTTGTTCGATTTCCTAAACTTGGAAGATGGAGGAGAGAATCATTGCAGCTGTGTTTGTGGTGGGATTTCTTAAATTTTATGAGCCATCCCTAACAGCATATAAAGTTCTCGAAAAGCCAAATAATCCATGGAGGCAAGTGATGGAGGTCGTTGGTCCATCTGGTGTGTAACTTCTCCTCCACATATGTGCACCGGTAACATAAACTTTAGTCGAATATTTAAAAAAAAAGAATCATGTTGGCTTGTTAGCCTCCCTATTTCATCACATCCAAACAGCTGTCCACTCCGCCATTATACTTTCCTTAAACTGGCTCGCCTAAGCAAAGCATTATTTCGAGATTATGTTTTCCAGCCTATGACTTGGGACAAATTAAATAAGTAAATAATAAAACAGAACACCAGCGAATGATGTTTAAAATGATCATTATCATCACAGATGCTTGGCCCAAGGCATCTGGTGAAATACCTTGAGTGGTTCTTTGTATGCATTTGGTAATTGTGTGTAAATAATATCACAAAAAGAAACACAAACAAATGAACAAAAATCATAAAATGAACAACACACAGTCCAAGATAGACGGCTGTTTATCTGGCCAAACATGTGAAGCTGTGTGGAAATTGGGTCAGTACATTCCCTCTGCTCACAGAGACAGCAGCTGTTGCAAAAGTATTTTTCTCAATCGATTTCTTTTTTTTCAATTGATGGAAAGCGCTTTGTGTTCAACTGTTCTTGCTGAAGTGCTCCTTACGTAAAGCTTGACTGCAACTTGTTCCAAATCATCTGGCTTTCTGGAAAACATTTGACAGGAACCTGAACAAAGGCCAAATAATGTGTGTCCTTGGTTTTTGAATTATATACGTTTATCTTATTTTTTCTCAGAATTGAACTTGTGACATAAAATATGAGTGCATAAAGCAAAAGCCTCAAACTTTAAGTTTAACTAACAAATAGTAGATTCTTTTTCATGCTATTAAAATCCTCGTTTGGTCTAGTGTGAAAGTTGGCTAATGTTAACTAATGCTTGCGTTTGTTCTTCTGCTAAGGGTATGGCTCAGGACGTAGAGTGGTCATCTAGTAATCGGAAGTTTCCTAGTTCGATCCCCGGCTCCTCCAGTGTCCTTGAGCAAGACACTGAAGCCTCTGGATGAATGTTTGTGTGAATGGATGGATGTTGGCATGTGTTGTAAAGCACTTTGAGTGGTTGGTAGACTAGAAAAGCCCTATATAAATGCAGCCCATTTACCGTTTGCGCTCATTCTTAGTCAGCTCAACTGAAAATGATGTAATAGCGCCCTGCCTACTTGTGGCATTGATGAAGCTAACACTTATCACTGATTGCAATAGAGGCAGTGCAACCTTTATTGTGCTACAATCTTATTATATGCTTTTTTTTTAACAAAGTGTAGCTTACGGTTCGTACTCACAGCATGTTCTCATTCCCGATGCTTTGTCATGTCCGTCGGCATTCGATACCGCCACACTAGGCACCCTTTAGGGGTGGAGACGCACCGAGCTTTCCATCAGTGGGTGGGAGGGGAGGTGGATGGGTCCAACAAACACGAGGCTTTCATCCAGGAGACCGCTGTTTGTGTCCCCTGCGTTAAGTTTCACTTTCACTTTACAATCAGCTGTTAGTTCTTTTCCCATGTTCACATTTTCACTGTAAAAACATAGTCATTTTAAGCCCAACCATGTTGTTTTTTCCTAAACCTACTAGGTGGTTTTGTTGCCTAATCCTAAGCGTTTTTGTTTAATTCACAACATTAATGTGTTTACTGCAATCGAAAAGTGACGCCGAGCGGACAAAGCGTTGGTATGTGACACATTGGGATGAAAATATGTCGGTACTCAGGTGTGTGTTGCCAATTTTTTGTGTATTACATTCCTACCTTGCTCTCTCTCCACTCACTCTGACTTTCCTGAGTCACTTTGTCCTTTACTGTGTCTCCACTCAAGTCAACGCCTCTTCTTGCCAAGAAAGATGAAAGATTTATGAACCCTCAGGCACACACACACACAAACACACACGCACCAGCTGTCTCCTCCTTGTTCTCCATCCTCTATCTTCCCTACCTCCCACATTGTGAATTCATGAACTTCTGCCCTGCCATTCCCAATCACAACTCAAGGAGCTCCAATCTGATTTGTCAAAGTGACGCAATGTCAAGATGCTGGTAAGTGGTCTAACGTTTCATCTCCACTGACAGCTTGAAGAGCATAATTCATCCCCGGGAGGATTTTGTGAGGCGCAAAGAAGGTCCTTCGCTCTGACAGAACAATTCAATCAGATGACGGACCGCAAGTCTGAAACAGAGGGAATTCTGAGAGGTACGGCGTTCCTCTCAGAGTGAATTACATTGTTTAAGAGTTTGGATGGCGAGACACAAAGAGATCCTTCGTGGGATTGTTAAGAGCAAGCACTATGTTTGAATCCTATATTGATTGGTTGATTGGTAACGGCCTTGAGGAATTTACAGAGAGATTTAGAGAAAGTAAATTCAGTTTGTTTAATCAGCCCAGCTCCTCATGTTCCTCTCACAAACTTGCGGTTAAAGAGACATTTCTTCTCTCAGGTCATTTCCAGTTACAAACCAGGGAACACTCATTCACAAGGATGGTAAGACGGCTGGTGCTTTGACAAATTAATGAATTCAGCTCTTGAACCTTCCCGCTGCCTGTGGCCTCTTCTGCTGCTTTCCCACGTCTGTTTGTCCTTCAAAAAGTTTGGACGAGTGTCCAATCATGAGTCTCTGAGGGCTGAGAGCTCTTCACTCCAACAAAAGCACCAATCAGAACAACTTCAATCACAGGTGGTTGCTAACTCGTGAAACGTGTTGTTTGTTCTGAGTGAAAAAACCTTCACCCTCTACTGGCCTCCACACAACATTTTATATTACTGTGTCTGTTAGAAATCTGCTATATCACTTTATGGCACAAAACAGATAAGATTTCAGAGTTCCTGGCAGTGGCACATAATGAAACCAGAGAATGGCACATGGAAAAATCCTTCCGAACATGTTTGTCTTGTAAAATATACAAAAAACATGCGAGGACATGTAGCAACATCTTTATTTCATCAGTTAGCATCAGTGTTTACTTGAAACATGAGCTTAATTACAAGAAGCACAATACCACTGGAATGAGACGGAGGCTACCCGCTGTCAGCGCCGTGGTTTCGTTTGTCTACAGTAATTATACAACGGTATTTTTATTATTTTCTCAGTGATTTATTAATGTTCAAAACTTCACATGACATTTTGAAGGCATTTATCAGTCTCCACTATAAAGTACAAAGTAAAGAAAAAAATATTAATGAGAAAATTAAGAGAATTGGGAACATCCACTGCACAAAAACATTTCAGACATGGTATGATTAGATATATCTGTAAATCCCTGAAAATTGTCTTATATCATATGCCTTATACCCCAAATATGCACTTTTAGTATATATCCATAAATAAGACATTTGATAACTTGTTTGAAAAGTATTCTTTATTTATGAGGTTGGGAGTCTCTAAAATACTAAATCAAAACAAGATAAATTTCATCACAATTAAAAGCTATTACAAAATATTCATGCAAGGATGTGTACTGGATGATGTGACTAAAGCTAAGAGCAATATCAGCCTCCACTATATAGTAGAAAGTAAAGAAAAAATATTGATAAGAAAACTGGGAGCAACCGCATACTGCACAAACCATTTCGGACATGGGATGATTAGATATCTCTGTTATTCTTGAGAGAAAACCTCCAACTGCATATTTGAGGTTTTGTTGGCATATGCCTTATCTAATATACAGTATAGCCCAAATATGCACTTTCAGTATATCCATAAATAAAACATGTGATATCTTGCTGTTAAAGTGTGTCTCATTTACAAGGTTGGAAGACTCCAAGCTGCTAAATCAAAACTAGATACATTTCTTCATCATCCTGTTGGAGGACTTGACCAGGGTGAATTTTCCCTTCCAAAGCATAAAGGGTATTGTTAGTCTAACTATTACAGCTGCCGAAAGATGCATCACATCTTAGTGGGATCATAAGGATCCCCTAAATATTACTCAGTGGATTAATTCATGTGCTCCTTTGGAAAAAATGACCTATGCCTTGAGGAGTAGCTCATGCTGTTCCGTAGGACTTTGGATCCATGGATTACTTACATGGAATCTATTTAAAGGAACAGTGTGTAACATTTAGGGGGATCTATTGGTAGAAATGGAATATAATATTTATAGGTATGTTTTCTTTAGTGTATAATCACCTGAAAATAAGAATCTTTGTATTTTCGTTACTTTTGAATGAGCCGTTTATATCTACATACGGAGCGGGTCCTCTTCACAGAGTCCGCCATGTTGCGGCGCCATGTTTCTACAGTAGCCCAGAACGGACAAACCAAACACTGTTAACTTTTCCTGATTGGGCCGGAGTCGATAACGTTACTCGCTCCAATCGCCGCCGCTCTCTCTCTCTCTCTTGCTTCACCACTCACGTCCCACGTACACACACACTTTACGCACTGTACTCTTACAACAACTCATGGCTCTAGAGTGGGCTTATTGTGTTTTTGCGTCGCCCACAGGAGAAGTTGTAATCTGCAACCACACTGCTATATATACCGCCGGATCCTACACACTCTTTTAATTCACTAACTACCTTATATTCTTTATTTTTTTATCTTTTTATCTTTATTTTGTGGGGTGTATGAAATACTGGAGGACCTGTCTCTGATAGGGAGGGAGAAGATGCTATGGTCCAACCACTAAATAATCATTTTTACCTCTATACTCTGTGAATAGTATTAACTTGAACCTAGATTCTGTGTTGTGTGTTGGGTTGTGTCTTGAATATTATTGTGTTTTGTTGCTGTCGCTTTTGATGTTGTGGTCATTGTTGGTAAAGATTGTAATGTGATTGTATACTGAAATGTAGCCTAACAGTTCAAAGTGATTTAAGTGGACTCCAGGAAGAATAGCTGGGCTTCAGCCACAGCTAATGGAGATCCAAATACAAGAAAAGGAAAAGAAAAAAAAAGAGGTGTGTGTGTGTGTGTTAAATGTGTGTTATAATATTTATTACTTTGGCACTGTTTTTATGTAATGCTATGCTATGTTGCGTAATGTTTGTTCGTTATACGATACGATCAAAACCCATTAAAAATATTCATGGAAGGATAACTTTGGGCCTTGTGATGATGTGACAAAACCTAAGAGGGGGAATCAAAGCAATACTGTTGACTCTTTGTGTCACTCCACTCATATGCCAGGACATGACAAGTTCCTCGATGAAACCAGAACTTGAAGCACACACAGGAGCCCCCTTCTCTGGCACAAACACGCCCTCGGCACAGCTACGAGACAAGTTGTCATCTCGAGCACCCAGCATTCCTCTCTTCCCCCACTCAGTCTATATGAAACATGTATGGGAGCCTCTTTCCTGCTACAAACAAATGCTCCCAAAGGACTCAGGGTTGCAGTAACACTGACACCTTGAATGGCTCTCACTCACCCTGCAGTGACCCCCGTGTTCACTTGTAGGCTCGCTTGTGAATAGACACATACGAGAGGGGGGTGCTGAGAAGGTACCCCACAACTTAATTAAACTACTGAACACGTACCGTTGGCGCTGAAGGGGTTAAGACAGGCCAAGCATGCACAGGACTCACAGCAGAGAGAAATGTGGAGATGCATGTTGTTGTTGTTTTAATTCAGTTATAGCCCATAAATCATAAAGCTTCTTAATGTCTTCATTACCTTGAAAAAGTCTTCCTACCCCAACAACTTGCTTAAAGGGCCAGTTCACCCAAAATACAAAAATATTTTTTTTATCTAACTGAGGTAAACAGACTTTTTTTTTTGAGCAAGGAATTTTATCCCCGATTCAACTGTTATCAGCTCATTAAATGTGCGTTATCTGTCGTTATAAGCCTCATAAATGTGGGTCAGTAGGGGCCTGCTACACCTACTATATTGTAAAAGTAAAAGCGAAACTTAAAATAACTATGTTTCAAAAGTGAAAGTGAAATTTTAAGGTTGTGAACACAAAGACAACTACACATTGTTGGTTTCACATGGATGTGAATCCCGGTCTTCTGGGTGAAAGCTTAAGATCATGTTTTGGCTTAAAATCTACATTTGAAAAGCCACCAACCTCCACCCCATATGGAGTTTCACGCCGTCTATACCAGTAGTCCCCAACCTATTCTCCTTGAAGCCCCCCTCCTACGTGTATCTAAGAAAATTAAAGAAAAAATCCAGTGAAAATGTTGTTTTTGAAAGGTTAAACCACAACAAATATGGATTGAAATAGAATATTTCGTTTCGTTTACGAATTTTGGAAATGATTACAAACATTTTATTTTCAATAAATGTTGATTTTTGTACTTTACTTCCCTCTGGAGTTATTGGAAATGTTTGGATCACACGAGTCGGAAACAATCCTACACAGCCACCATGGAATCTAGTTATATGAATAGTATAACACTAATAATATTAGCCTGATCTTCATCTGCACCTGTGCACAAATACTGAGTTTAAACAGAACATGACCTACTAAGTAGCAAAAAATATATCTTTTGAAATAGTTTTAAATACAGACTTTTGTATAAATTATCCAGTAAGTGTTATTGTGAGTGTAGTTATACGTGTGCAAATCTAATTTTGACAACCTCAGAGCAGACAAATCCTGGCGCAGCCCCTGTGATCTTTGGCGCCCCCTAAGGGGGACCCAGACTCCAGGTTGGGAACCACTGGTCAGTGCCTAACTTCCGCTTTTGCTCCTGTCATAACTACTACGGTCACTAGATGTTGCTGTCGTCTCCTTTTAGTCCTTCTCTCTGTGATCGCCCATGTGAACAGATGATAAAACCTATTAGTAGGTGTAGCAGGCCCCTTCTGGCCCACATCTATGAGGCTTATAACCACTGATAACGCCCATTGAATGACCTGATAACAATCTAACCGGCTGTTTCTACAGTTTGTCTTGAGATTACCTTGAATATCTAATGCACGCTATCCTTTCTGCATCTGTTGTTCAGAATATCTTTTGGGAGCTGAACTTCTTGAATTGGTAACACTTTATTTTAACCCCCCATTTATCAAATGAACATTTAATAAATGGTTTTACAATAAAACATAGTTGCAAGCAGATAAAGTGTTATAGTAGCCAACTACTTCATCATATTAATGAACGCTTCAAATGTCCTAATATCTCGGCCTACATTTTAATGCGTTCCAAATCACTTATAGGTTTATATAATGCTTAGAAATGATAAATGACCCCTATAAAAGTTGCAAAATGCACTTTACATGATGTTGAAACGGTGTTATGAATCATCTGCAAGAGCGTGCCTCTAAGTGCGCCTTGTTTGGAGAGTCGGTGTGCCTGAAGGAGCAGCTCACTGAAGAGCTACTGCTCTCTCTCTCTCTCTCTCTCTCTCTCTCTCTCCCTTTCTCTCTCCCTCTCTCTCTCTCCTCTCTCTCTCTCTCTCTCTGTCTCTCTCTCTCTCTAACAGACTTCTGTTGATCAGCTGCTGCTGGCAGTGAGAGCTGAAGGAGCTGAAGGAGTGTTTCAGTCTTCAGAGTGGAGTCAGTGGATCAGCTCATCGCTCAGTCACTCCGCAGAGAGGAAGCTGCTGCTCGGTCGCTTTACCTCGGAACTACCTGAAAACGCAAATATTGGCACTGCGAGAACAAGGATCCAACAGCTTCTTTTTTTTAATTTTTTACCAATAACTTTTCCTGGAATATTCTGTTTGACTGTTGGCAACACATTTTATAGCTTAATTATCAGTTTTACAGCCAGGAGGGCATCTCCTCAGCAGAATGGAGGGATTTACATCTTTCTGCAACATGATTCTTGTTGCGCTTCTTATCGCCACCGTCTCATCCACCAAGTTAAATGTACCGCGGCTGAGACTGTCATACAAAGGTAATGAAGTGTTTAATTATCTATCTACTTATCTATCTTTACGCAGCTGTTCTTTATCACCTTTTTTCTGTGCGCGCGTTTGTTTTACAGGTGGCATTAATTGGTGACCGTCTCGTTAGTATTTGGAGTCTTCTCCTTATCTCTTTATATCTGTTTTTGTTCCTGTGAATATTTCAACCTAACACCCCCGCAGTAATGAAGCTTAAAGGCTAATTTTTTATTGTGTGTATTTATCTCAAACTATTTACTCTCTTCGCGGAGGTCCCGAGCTGGGAGCGTCAAATCCGGGTCGATGTGTTGGCTACTGTTTTTGGGGGTTTACGTGTTTTTAGGAGGCGCGCGTTCACACACACACACACACACACACACACACACACACACACACACACACACACACACACACACGTTAATGTGCTGGTTCCCAGGTTGAAACCAGGCGGGGTGTCCAGCCAGAGGAGGTTTTGGCTGAGGTTCATCACTCTGCGGTGGGATACCTCACCGAGGTGCGATACTCTCACTATCAGGGTTTATTATAGGAGCTGCAACCACAACGGAAATACCTTTGGAAGGATTGTTACATAATTATTGTGGTTATTAGCAGAATGATCATTAGGTCTAAAAGGTCATTGAAAAGTGACAGGCTATTGCTTGTGTTAAAGTCCCATATTATAAAAAAGTGAGATTTTCATGTGTTTTTTTTTATTATAAAGTAGGCTTAAGTCCTATGTAAATACTGTGAAAGTATCAAAAGGCTCAATCCACAGGGAAATACACACAGCCCGTTTTCAGAAACTCTGCATTCTGATTTCTGTCCATGTGTGATGTCATTCTTAATGTGTCCCAGTTTATTACTGATTGCAGTGTATGTGAATACTTCAAGGAGAGGAAAACATGCACATTCTCAAAATTGTTTGTGGTGCTGGGAGTAGATCCCCTCCAAAAAAAATTACTTGCTCCCGCACACACTTTTCTCTGCTTTATTAGTCAACGTTTCCGTCAACAAAGACCTTCATCGGGACATTAAAAGTGTATGTAAATGTCATCAGCTGACAGGAAGTACACATGGACCCAAGTTGTTACCTAGCAACGCAATTCTGTTGCAATTTCGTCGCAATTCTGTCGAAATGTATTAAAACGGAGCGTTTCAGACAGAGGATAAATACAGGCCTATTCAGGCCGACAGTATGAGGAAAATGAATTTTTTTTAACATAACAGCATGAAAACATGTTCTAGTAGAAACACAAAATACAAGTATGAACCTGAAAATGAGCATAATATGGGACCTTTAATTGTCCCACAGAGGTGGATTTAGTCTGTTACGCATTAAAGGTTCAGACTGTCCGAACCTTGATAATGACCTTTCACCTTTTAAACACTGAAAAAGTAGTTTCTGCTGTTAAACTCTGTATGGAAGTATAATTGCACTGATTTTTATTGGCTGTGGGCTTGATAATAGGCTTTTTACTGCCAAAATTTAAACATTGCAATATATAGTATCTTTTTGGCCAGCTCTCTCTCCTCTTCTCCCCTCTCTAATCTGAACCCTGTTGTTGGACATGACTCACTCAGGTTTAATGAGAATTCAGGAAGTACAGGGGGCCCAGTGTGTGCGTGTGTGTGTGAGTGTGATTACGTGCTGTTGACTGTGTTGTTGCCAAACCATGCTCATTGTTTCGGGTCTGCAATCATCATCAGCGATAGATATCACACAGGATTTCCTCCAGTTCAGCTCCAGGTTTTCAGGAGAAAAGTCATCATCTGAGTTTGCTGGTCTTCCTGTTGGCGTCACTGGAAATACACTAGTAGTAGTAGTAGAGAGAGAGAGAGACAGAGAGAGAGAATAAGCAGCAAAGGGATTGAATATTGAGGTTTTAGGGCAACAGAGGAGAAATGCAGATACAGGATTTTCCCTTATAGCCCTTTTTAGTAGCAGGGCATAAGGATGAAAATGTTTGTGGGTTATAAATTACCAGTCGTGGTCCTGCAGAAGATGAAACCTCATGCTTTAGGTGACCCCTGACGTTTCCTCTAGTGACACCATCAGGCGGAAATGTCCACTTATGCACAAAAAATGTCTAAATCTAATAGACAAACCACTTTTACATTTTCTGAGCACATTCATGCTCTAAACTTTAATAGTTGGAGCTTTCCTCTTGCACAACCAATATATAAACTGTGCACAAAAAATATATCATAATGGGTAGATTGCCATGACATTTTCTGATGCTGCATTGGGTATTAACCTTTTTTAATTTGATTGACTGATTGACCCTATGGCCCTGCCTCTTGCACCACTCTCAGATCAAATGTGACATTTTAGTAGGTTGTTTGCAACATTTACTGTAACACTTTTGTGGGATGCAGTGTAATGAACATTAAAGTCCTGTAGTATATTGCAGTTACATTAATGCGTGTCCAGCAAGGTCAGTTGGGTGTGACGAACTTTATTATTATATTAGTATTTTATCCTCTATTCATCCAAATGTGATGTTATAGTTTTATCACTGTATAATATCTTCATTCATTGCTCCGCTATATTCCAGAAACGTCAGTGCTTTGGTGTGAAATGATGTTAGATGTAGGAGTCTTGCCATGGTATAGAGTTTACTGAGTGATGTTTTTGGTCTTCATATGCATAATATTCAGGAAATCCTGCAACACCATTGACGAATGTGCAAAGTGGAGGGAGGCTCTGTTATTGAACAAACAGAGTCATGCCCTGGGCAAACACTAGAGATGGAAAAAGCAGTACCCAAGATTGTGAGTCACTGCACTTTACTGATGTAGAGCCCCTTTTCCAAAGATCCATTTTCACTTTGGTTTAGCAATAAATGGCACCATATAAAACCAGTTTTTCTTCATTACTTTACATCGAAAAACACTCCATTCTAAATTTTGCGAGCAGTATGAGAAGTGTGGGAAGAAAACCTCCCTATAAGATTCTCATTAGTGACCAACCAGTTCTCACTTCCCGTCTAGATGACCTCAGATTTGACCCCACGGTTTGCCCTGTTTTACGTAATTTACCCTTTACTCATGTCGCTCTTTTCCTTGTTTGACTTTCAACAGTAAAACTTCCATTTGTCTTCCATGTGTCTCATCTTCTCACTCTTTAGTCTAATTTCTCAATCCCCTGTCTCGCCTCAGTGTTGTTTCTCTCCTCTCTGTTTGTGTCTCTTCCTCTATCGCTCCGTCTTTCATTACAACCCGGAGAAGCCCAGAGGGTGTTTGTATTCCCAGGAGGGCGTGGAGGTAATTTGGCGACAGGAAAAGCTGTCATTATCTCATTTCAATCAATTAGTGGGTAGAAGTTCAAGCAGGAAGGAGGCCATTTTTACCTCAAAACTATTTAAGTATTCTCCTCTCTTTATGTTTACTTCAGACATCCCATCAGCACTGATTTAATCATTTGCAACTAAATATACCTCTAGGTCAAATTGGTTAGAGATATAATCTTTTTTCAGACATCTATTTAACACGTACCAAGCCTTTAAACAGTAGTCAAATAGGTCTTAAAACATGTTGGAATAAACTCATTTAAATGCTGAAGTGTTGAAACAAACCTGGACGTCTAAAAAACTAACTGTGAAAAAAACTAACTGCTTTTGACCTGCAAATAACCACCCGATTTCAGCTCATTAAATGTGCGTTATCAGTCATTATAAGGCCAGCTAAACCTACTATGTTGTAAAAGTGAAAGCGAAACTTAAAAGCAACACGTTCTAACACGTTGTCGTAGTCGTACATGTGGACGTAGTCACGGTGACGTCACCCATTTGTTGGTGGACTGCCATTTTGAAGCCTCGAGTTCGGCATTTTGTTTTTTTGCAACCAGAAATGACACAAGAGGGTGGAGCTAAGTACAACCAAAGCTGAATAAGACATTTTTAAGCGGCCAAAAGGGTTACAATTAACTTTCATGAACTAAAAACACACTGTGAAAGGGTTAAAGTTGTAAAAATAAAACACTGACAACACCCAGACCGAACAATGCTGTGGTAGCGACCTGTCTATCACAAGGTAGCTACGCCCTAAAGCATACCCTGCTTTATGGTCTATTTGACTCTAAATGGGACTCATGTTAATAATGTTTACTGAGGTAATAAAACAAGTGAGAAGTAGGGTCATTTTCTCATAGACTTCTATACAATCAGACTTCTATTTGCAACCAGAGGAGTCGCCCCCTGCTGGCTAATAGAAAGAATGCAAGTTCAAGGCACTTCAGCATTGGCTTCACTTCTCAGATCCGGAGGTAGCACACTGTTGAACACAAACAAAATAGATAGCGTACTACAGCACCTGACTTCCACTTCAGCTCCTGTCATAATTACTACGGTCGCTAGAGGTCGCTGTCGTCTTCTGTTATTCCTTCTTTCGGTGATCGTCCATGTTAATAGATGATAAAATCTACTAGTGGGTGTAGTAAGTCCCTACTGACCCACATCTATAAGGCTCAAAACCACTGATAACTCTTATTTAATGACCTGATTACAGTCTAACTGGCTGAAATAACCTTTACTTTAACTTACTTTATTTATTCATTTATTTTCTCTTCCTTCCTAATTTATTTTTACCGTTATAGGAATATGTATTTATATGACATTAACATGTTTAGATTAAATCCCAGTTCATATTTATACAAAACAACTAATTTACAATTTAAACTCTCGATAACAAAAGTGTTCATGTGTGTGTGTTCATGTGTGTGTTACGGGGTGACATTGAGGCGTTGAGGTATGTGATGTATGTGTGTGTGGTTGGCTGCACTCCCAGCCCTCTGCCAAGCATCTATACCAACCTCCCATCATGCATCTCTTTCTGCCTTTCTCCATCTGTCTCTGTATGTCTTTCATTTGTCTTCCTCTTTCTTCAATCTGCCTGCTTCCTTTATTCATTTGAATTCCCTCTGTCTATTGGTGTGCTCACATACACACACACACACGCACACACACACGCACACACACACGACGCACACACTCCATCTAATACAACATTCACTTTGTCTCACCAAAGGCAGGGGGGCACTTGAAAACACCAACGCGCACATCAGCGTCCTATTTTGATCAGATTGCATTAGTTCTCAGAGTGGAGGGTTCTGTTTGTTTTCGCGTACAGCCTGTGAATTAATGAGTTTGTTTTCTCAGTCGGCGTTGCCCAGATGCGTACGTACAGACGGGTGTTAGTTGTTCTTAGGTGGAGCGGGGTAATCTGTCACCGGGAGTCTGCTGGAGACGCCGGAGCTGCTGAAATGTAGGGCGTCTCTCATCCTTTCATCTCTCAGCTCTTTTCCTTTCTTTCTCCATTCTTTTTCATCCATCGCTCTCCCTCCCTGCTCCGCGTAATAGCTCGTTCAATGCAATTTTCCTCTGTCCTGCTTTTCCCCGAGTTCCGTTTAAGTGCTCCCAGACCTCTGGACCGATCTAGAGCCCAGCAAAGGAAAGAGAAAGAGGAAACAAAAGAGAGAAACCTGAAGGTTTTAGTGACCAAGCCAATTGGCTTGTCAGGCACATGTTTTTTACTAGGATGTGTATAAGCTTAAGCTCTAAGAAATATTGGAGAGAAGAGAGGGTTTTAGAGGTTTTAGTGTTTTAGTAATGGTTGACATGTGTTTAAATTTCAAATGTTTGTGTAAGTTCTTAATGTATAGTCAAGAGGGTCTTTGGCCCGCAGGCTCCATAGCCAATATTTAAAGTTTACAGTATATGAACCATAGTCCAAATAGTTTAATAGAAGAAAGCAAAGGGAATGAAAAGAAACAGTCTGAAAATAAAGTCCTGGTCCAGGTGAAAGTTGTAATCCTTTATTGATTTCAGCTGTCCACTTTACGTGAGGCAGAGATGTATTTAAAGAAGGTGAAATAGTTTGATAAAGTCTTTAAACTTTTAAGTGACGACGAAGAGCATCTTAATGTCATAGTGACAAGTTTCTACAGCAAGTTTGTGTCCCAAACTCTTCCACTGGGACACCCTTATAACGGTATTGAATATGTATGTCTTTGAAGTCTTTTAATTAGTATGTAACATGGTATAGAATACTAAATTCTGATTGGCTGGTTGGTGTGTATTATGTAATGGATAATACTTGACAAGTTGTACGTTCCATGATTGTAATGGATGACGCAGGTGCTAAGAACTGCTCCATTACAATCATGGAACATACGGTATGAATTTGAAGTGTGTTATCCCGCTAATATCATGTCCATTTGCCAACAAATAAACATCAGTTTTTCCATTCACTCAAATATCCATTCATTAGCTATACCCTCTTTTGATTGCTGGGGATTGGCCATGGTATAAGAGAGATAACCCACTCCGACCCATGCGGTTATTAGAAGAAAAATCACACATCAAAGGAGTAATATTCAACTTTCATAACCAAAACATATTGACTCTGCTTGTTACTGTACTTAAATATAAAATCATAAGCAAAAACATGCTTTTGTTTACGTGATGTAATTTAAGTCCAGATGGTTTATTACTCATAAATTGCATTTTTATTCGTATTTCATTATCGTAAGACTGGTCATATACAGGAAATATTATTCACATAGTGTTTTTATATATAATAGCCAACATACTGTAGAGGAAGGGACACAAAAGTGCTTTGTCCGATCTGGGAAAATCTCCCATATTTAGTTTGGAGGCTACAGAGACACCGCGGAGAGGTTTTCTGTCTGGTATGTGGAGCTGCTGACAGAGAAAACTCACTACATGTTTCTGACACCGCGGGCATGATGTGAGGGGTGAAGAACGAGTGAGTGTGTGAGAGAAAAGAGAAAGGCACAGTGAGTATGTTGGATACAGATATTTGTGTCTGCTGAGGCGATAGTGTGTAGGCGTTTTTGATCTGTAAAGCATTTTTGTGTAGGTGTGTATGAAGTGCAAAATGTGCCTGTGTGTGAAAGACAAAGAGACGTATTGCTTCTGATGTAAAAATCTGTGTGAACCGTTGAAGTGTGTGTTTGAAGTTAACTGTGTGTGTATGTCAAAGAGAGAGATAGAGAGAGTAATTGCATCTGATGTAGACATCTGTGTGTCTCAAGGTGTCACTTGTGTGTCGTGTCAACAGCATCTCTCTTGTGACGACCCGGCCGGCCAGATCACAGACAACACACAGATGGAGGGATTAGAGACAGTGGGAGAGAGAGAACTGACAGTCGATGTGTGAGTGATGGGAGCTGGAAAAAGGATTGAGATAAACACAAGGCCAGATCAGAGAGCACAGATGGAGAGGAAGCTGGGGTGAGAGGAGGAAAGGTGGCTGTGATGTTTGAGGGGAAAGAAAAAGGACGGAGTGAGTGAAACAGAAGGGAAGAAAAAAGAAAGAGACACAAAAGAGATAATTCACCCATCAGAAAGCCACAAGGAAGTCCCAGATGAGAAATCCTTTACAAACACTGCGAGTGAAAACATCTGTCCTTGATTGTTTCTATTTGCTGAACCACGGTGTCATGCTGATAAAGAATAACCTCGCTGCTGACTGTTCCTATTGTTTGTCCTGTTATGAAATGAAATTACATCATAGATGGGGTTGAGGCATACCATAATCATATAATCAGTTTACCCAATACTCTTAGGGGACGGTCACACATGCGCAAAATTAATATTCGCCTCCTGTTCACTTCCATTCTACAGTATTCAAGCAAAGGGCCGAAAAAAACATTCGCTTCCGGTTGCGAAGCAAATTCGCATCTTCACATTTGAAGTGGAGTTCAACTTTGGTGAACTTTCAGGCGAATATCACTTGCATTTGCATATGTGTGACCGTGCCTTTAATCAGCTGGTAGGCCTACAGTATATTAAACCAGGTAACCATAGCAACACGACACAAGCTCTGAGTTCTGCAGAAAAGGTAGGAACGTCTGAAAGTACTACTAGGACATTGTTGGTTTTGGTCTTTTCATTAAATTTGTTGACAATAAGAGTGATATTCGAAGGCCGGCCTTATCCCTTAAGATGTCCAGCCATCACTAGTGAGTCTGGATGTCTCTGGATGGAGTTAGCACCTACGTTTACATAGTCCTGGTACATCTTTATAGCTAAACTCTTAAGAAGTCTATTGTACAAAAAATAAATTGTACGGCTGGACTGCCTCTTGATAGACACCTACTATCTACCCCTGGGAGATAAATCTAACACCCACCTCGTCCCTTAAAGTCCCAGGATAGCCTGATAAATCCCTGCTGGATTCAAACGACTTAGCTTTGCTGCGAAACATTGATACCTCTTAAAGGTCAGAGCACACAGGCCTCTACAAGGCTCAAATGCCTGAACCGGGACTGCACTGTGAATTAAAACATGTGCCCCTAATGCTGGCCTGAATCAACGGGCCGAACGGTGAATGGAAGAGGGGAATGTCCATGAAAGAGAGGAAACATCAATGAATTTCAAGAGAAAAGGGACAGAGGGGGAAAGAGAGGGAAGTAATGAATTAAAGATCTGTGAATGTTGGGAGAAAACAAATGATGGAGCCGTGAAAGAGTGAAAGAAACAGAGGAAGAGAGTGAATGAAGAGAGGGAAAAGAGATGAAAAGAGGTCATGGTTCCGTGGCGGACAGAGAGAGAGAGATGGATGGATGGAGAAACAAAGGTTGAAAGAGTGGAGAGAAAGATGAGGGAGATGGAGGAATGATAGATAGATGGTTGAAAGGGAGAGAGAGGCTAACCTGAAGGCTGAAAGACACTGGTCCCTTTGAGAAGCAAAGGTTGACGGTTCAAGTCCCAACAATGTGGCTTTGACCATCTGTCATGTAGATTACTATGTACTCCACTTACACACGGGAGCTATGGGAGATGTGTGTGTGTGTTGTGCACATAGTGGGAGTATCCTGTATCTCTGTCCTTTGTCAAATCTCTATTCACTCTCTAGCATGAGCAAGTTAAAGAATAGATGTGTGTGTGTGTGTGTGTGTGTAGAGGCCAGCCAAAACCAACCCCAGTGTCCACGCCGTTGGTCGTTGTTTTAACACAAGCATTACAAATCACAGCAGTGGATGTTCACCAAGGGGGCTCAAGTCCTGAAAAACAATTTCTGTAAACTTTCTACACTCAGACACACCCTGCTGTTGTCCTCTTGTTGTCCCCCTGTTGTCCTCCAGAGGTCTGACCCCCCTTTGCTCTGGTACCGATCTCATCTATTGTTATCTACTCTCTTCTCTTCTGGTCTGTTCTGGTCTTTGCTGTTCTGTTCGTGTTGTCTCCATTCTGTTTCAGCTCCAAATACCATTTAAAAGCTGCAATGTGAAGGGTTTTTAAATTGACAACGGAGTCTTTGAAATTAATCTGAAGGCATATTTTTGTTTTTGGATAAATTACATTGTCCCGGGGAAAATAAGATAAGATAAGATAAGGTATTCCTTTATTAGTCCCACAGTGGGGACATTTGCAGTGTACAGCAGCAAAGGGGATAGTGCAGAAACAAGAAGCATCAGTAAAAACAAAACGCAAGATACAACATAGTAAAAATAAAGCAAAACAAAAGTGAAACTAAATATAAACAATTTAAATAGAAGGAAATATAAACATAGGAACAAATGGGTGCAAGAAATGTTCAAATCCTGTTTTCCTTCGGCAATCCCACATGGAAATTAAAACATGAGTACAGATGACTTTAATTAGGTTGGTTGTTTAAGGTTATGCAACTAAAACCACTTCTCTACAGACATGCTCACCCTCTTGTGTCACTTCTGGTTCCAAAAATGAAGATGGCCATGGCCAAAATGCTGAATTTCGAGGCTTCAAAACAGCAGTCCACGGTGACTACGTCCACTTTTTATATACAGTCTGTGGTCCAAGCCGAGTCCTGAATGTCTGTTATGTGTTTATTAACTGACTCCTGGCAAAGCAAGTCGAGTATCCCTGTGCTAGTGCCTCATGTCTCCAACTTGCCAACAAACATTTGAGCGATATGACAGCACCGATATGTGCAAATGTAGTATTCAAATTAAAGTTATTAAAACTTACATGACCATCTGCTGTTCAAGTTCACTCAAAGCTTATAATACTTTCAACAAATCACAGTGTCACGATAACACCTTGTGAAAACGTTGAGCTTAGTTGGACTAATGTTGAACTTGGCCTCCTCCTGTTCGTCACCGTGCGCCAAGTGCATGCTGGGTCGTGCGTGGTGCTTGAATGACAGAAGCCTCGCCAGCGTTTTATAGTGAGTCTTATTGTTCCAACTTGACGGAGAAACATCTCTCCATCACCTTCTCTCTACGAGATGGATCAACATCCTCAGCTCTGCTCGTGTATTCTTTCACTGGAGACATTAAAGGATTACCAGGCATTACATACACAGTGCAGCTGGACCTTCCTGCAGAGAGCAGCCAGCATACAAAGAAAGAAAAACAGTACTAGGATTATTACACACATGCACACACACACACACACACACACACACACACACACACACACACACACACATGCAAAGACAAAGAGGGTTCTCTTTGTCTTCTCATGTCAGTGTCCAACCATTTGGCACTTTGGCTCAGAACCAATGCAAAGCGATAGAGAACCAGGCCAGGGATGATGGGAACCCTCTTTAATGCAGGATGGGAGACATTACATGTCACACACACACCGAGGTGCTGCGCCCCCCCGCCACCGAAACAAACTCTATCAATTCGTTCCACTGGAGCTGCTGACAAGTAGAGCTGAGTTAAAGGGACTCCGCTGTGGACGGATGTATCTATTAGACAGCAGCTGACAAACATCATCACACACAAACAATCAGCATTAACTGATACCAGAGGAAGAGCTCTGCTCAGTGTTTGCATGTGTGGTGCATCTGTGTGTTTGTATTTTAACTGAAGAGCGTTGCCCAATGTGTATTGCAACCAGTTGTCTGTCCATGGCCTCCCAATGTGTTCACTTTATCTGCTGCATGAACTGAACATCAGCTGTAACATTTCGTTTAGTCCATAATTTAATCCTGACATCTTTATTTTCTTCAAAGCAAAGTACAAATAATCTTGAAGTGTAGTGAGATCGTTTCAGTCTGTTTCAATACAAATCATCGTTTTTACTTTAGTGAAGTGATCTGTCTTGTTCTAAGATACAGACGCTCATTTCACAGTTGAATATTGGCCTTTTTCCCCTTCTTTTGTCAGTAACATACACAAAGGAGAAGATAGATTTTTATTGGCGCTGCATTTGTTTGTGTTAATTTATCCTAATCTCTGTGTTACAGAAACGTTTTTTATCTCCATAATTGCAGTTTTTGGATTAAAACCAACACTTGTTTAACATCAAGTTTCACAAAAATAACCAAACTGACAACTGATTTTATGTAAAAAACAAAACAAAACAATAGTTTTGACTAAACTCAAAGAAGAACAATTGAATTGTACTGTACAGAATTTCATTGCAAACCTCTTTTACAAGAGAGACCTGGCCGTGGTAGCAGCCATACAACATCCCAACACAATAAAAAACAACATAATATACAATAATTCACACAAACAGAAGAACATCTGTGTAACTTTGCTGCATTCAATTAACAGTGTGTGTGAGAGGCAACACAGCCAACAGAAAGTTTTATAGCTGGAGGACTCAGATGAGGCGTTGAGGGAGTGATTGATGCGTGTAAAATAATAAAAGACTGAAGTTTAAGAGGAGACTGAGGGAATATAATATCATTGGTCTTTCTTCAGAGAGTAACATAGTGTAGCATGGTAGGAATGATGAAGTGAAACGGAGTGAGGATGGAGGGTGAGGAGGGAGGATAACAGATTTCTGAGGTGAAGAAGGGAGGAAGGGGTGAGATTAAGAAAGGAAAGCATCAGGGATGAGGAAAAGGACGGAGCAAAGCTCGGGTTAAGAGGAGTGGGCTATGTCGTGGAGTAGAGAGAGGTGTATGGTATGTTTGAGTAACGGAGGAAGAGTGGATTACAAATGAGAG
This sequence comes from Sebastes fasciatus, assembly GCF_043250625.1. NCBI lineage: Eukaryota > Metazoa > Chordata > Actinopteri > Perciformes > Sebastidae > Sebastes > Sebastes fasciatus. The sequence continues at coordinate 27,548,285 of NC_133802.1, read as the reverse complement.
GAAAAAAAGATGAAAGTGGACGAAAGAGAAAGATTGATAGAGAGAAAACAACTGGCCGTCAGGGAGGGAGGATGATCAGGAGGGAAAGAGGGGAGAGAGAGAGATGATGAAATGAGGGAGGAAGGGGGAGGCAGAGGAGGGTGAGGGTTGATGAGGATCGAGGGTAATGAGGTAACACCCTGCACCGTGTTTTGATTGGCCCGGCAGGGAAGATCGGGTAACAGGAACACTGATAGGCATCCTGAGACGACACGGAGAGAGAAGAAGCCTTGAATATATCAGTGTGTGTGTGTGTGTGAGAGAGAGAGAGAGAGAGAGAGAGAGAGAGAGAGAGAGAGAGAGAGAGAGAGAGAGAGAGAGAAGGAAAGAAAAAAAGAGAGGTTTTATCACATGATCAAGTGTGTCAAGAATGCGAGCTCCACGGATGAAATGACATCTCCAGTGAGGAGCAGCAACAGGTTGGCAGGAAATCCCAGGATTTACTCTGTCAGGAGTTATCTGGCATGTGGTATCTCTGCCTGGACACACCCCTGTGAATTTAAACAATGGTAGCACACATATGTGGAGGTCCTATAGCTGTCAATTAATACTTAATAACTGAGCTTAACCAAGTGGTTTTGTAGCCTAAACCTAACCACGTAGTTTTGTTGCATAAGTAAACTTAAAAAATTGAGTAAACCTACGTTGGAAGTTTATTTTGTAAAGAGACTGTATGCAAGAAACAAGCGGTTTTGCAAGTCACAATTAGTCTTAAATTTTGAGTTTTAACAACAGAGTAATTGCCAGTAATTGTTAGTTTTTCATGGTTTTCTCCTGCAACTTGATTGGATGGTGTTGGATAGGTTGAAACAAAGTGGAACTTGGGAATGAAGTGTAAAATAATCCAATGCAAGTCCCAATAATATTCACCAAAAGTCCAGAGTTCAACAAAAAAAACATCACCTTTCAGGGATTCAGCAATAAATAACAAAATATAGAAGTTTGTTCAGTTCAGTTCAGTTTCTTTCCCCACGAGTAAATCCTCTTCCCAAACAAAGGATCTCTCAAAAAGTAGGCTACATTAATCCGACAACTCCGACGCTGTTATCAAACTTGTGTTTAGTATTTTGACTTCCTACACTTATCAACACACTCAATATTCAGGTATGAATGATATGACCTATCCTACATAAAGATAAATTGTCACATTTACTTACAACAGTACAGTAAAAATAACAGTTTGGGATGGTTGTTTTCTTTGCATTTTCTTCCTTTTCTATACTACAGTATATACAGTAATTATAGGTCAGAAAGCGACTCATAATGTCGGCAGTTTGTCTAACCCTAATAATGCACATCTCACAAAGAAGCACGCAAGGAGGCAAACTAAAGAAGATGAGATCGAATATGAGACCTGGGAGAGCAGGGAGAGGCGGAGGTGGAGGTGGAGGAGGAGGAGGAGGAGGAGGAGGAAGAGGAGGAGGAGGAGGAGGAGGTGAGGCACTGTGAGATGACTTTTTGTGCACGCGGCAGATTCCAGAAATACTTGGCTCACTGCAACAATATACAGCCGAGATCTAATGATACGCTGTCAGCAGTGTAATGAGTCTAATGGGGCTTTATTTGTTTGTGAGTGTGCGTGTGTGTTTGTGTGTCAGAGCTCATGAAAACAAAATGTCAAAAAGCAATATTTAGAGACTGACAGTGAGTTTTGTCAGCTGAGATGGGGATAGGTGTGACTGAACCAGGGACATATTATTCCATGATGGTGTGTGTGTTTTGCATTTTGTAGCACAGGGGGTCTAATAGGCTTCAGATGTGTCCCCCTCTCCCACTGAGCCAACGATAACACTCATACTATCGTGTGTGTGTGTGTGTGTGTGTGTCTGCAGCTTAACACGGTTTACACTCTGCCTGTGCCCAATTTGTACATTCGAGATGTCGGCATGAGATTTGGATGTGAACTTTTTTTATTCTCTGCTCAAATCTATTCATCTGTTTCTCCTCTTGAACCCAGACCTGTCAGTGCAAATCTAACTTTTTGACCACTTTTGCCCTCGCTGCCCTCAGTTTCATCACACTACATCTTTTCTCTTTTTTTTAATCTCGAATCAGAATTTTTTTTTTAACACATCATCGGGTGATGAAAGGACCATGTAAGCTCGCAGATCAAATACAAATATGTAAATAAGCAAAAAAGCTCTTCCAGCAGCAGCGGTCCGAATCGTCTGACTCCCAGATTTGACAGACACCGGGGCATGCCTCAGCCTGACTATGCGGAACATTGACAATATAAACACATCCCAGAATAAATTACTGCATACACATCTTTGAAGTGGCTGAGACGGGCTGATGCGATAGCTGAGGTTTGACACGTACAGTGAAACCAGATGCTCTCTCGCGTGTCGCTTTGGTTTTTGGCACGGCTGCTGTTTGTCAATGCAGCGTCGGTTGGCCGCCTCCAGGGAGACGAGGCACATTGGAGACAGATGTAGAAGGTTCCCTATGGATGCTGTAGATGTATAGGGGTCTTAAAGGACACAAGATGCATAAAAAGAGAGGAATATCTAAAGGGGAGAGAGACAGGAAGACAGATGGACAGACATTAGAGATGAAAGGGACATATTAAGAAGCGACTTCAAGAGAGGAAACAAGAGAGGAAGTTAAAGACGGATAGAGAGAAGAGAAAGAGCATGATGGAGTGTAGAGAGAGGTTAAACGGATAGACGTGAGAGATGTGCATATGGATTGACAGCAGGAGAGAGAGAGGTTGGTGAGAGGTGAGACAGCGGTGTGGTTTCCACTCCACAGTGAGGCGATGAGCCGCCGGAGTGATAACAAGCTGCAGATGGAAGCTGTTAGCTCACCTCTCCCCTCTGCGTGGCTGTGGTATTTACGTGCATACATTTTTGTTGTTATTTGAAGATTTGTGTTAGCGTCTGAGTGATTTACGAGATACAAAAGTAGGAGGAAAGAAGAGGAAAAGACGGAGTGTGTTTGTGAGAGTGTGTATACAGCATGAAGGGAGAGAATAAATGACACAAGGTACACTGTGCAAAAAAAAATAATCTGGACCCTGACAGAGAGAATCAGATAATGACTCCATTTAAGGATGAAAGTTCAGGAAACCGGATCTTTGGAAATATTGTCCACACCAAAGATAAGTGATCAAACAACCTGTCTGAATGCCAACCCGATCTCACAGGAAGGCGAATAAATGACACAATATTACAAGGATATCCTGCGTGTCATGAGGATGCATTTTAGCCTTTTTGCATGTCATTTGTACACCACACAACAAAACTATGGTAACATCCACAGTTAGGTTTAGGAAAAACCTCATGGTTGTTTAAAATAAGTATAAACTAAGTAAAATACATATGGAAACAAACGTAGCTTACAAAACAAAATACCAGTCTTCTGTTTGAAAGTCCTGTGTTTGTTGGACCCATCTACTTCCCCTCCTGCCTCCATGAGCAGTCTGTCTCACTTTTTATCTACATCACTGACTCTGAGCGTAGCATATTTACATGGATGCATTTACATTGCAGTCAATACAGACTACATGGCGTACAAATGAAACGCCAAAAGCAAGAACGGCATTCTTATTGCACACTAAATGCCTTGCATGTTATTGTGTAATTCATATGCCTCTTCGTGCAGTTGGACTGCAGAATGCACACCTGCAGTCGGCAAACAAATACTGGTCCATCCGTGGTTTTGAGCGAAATGTCTTAACAATTCTTGGCTGCGTAACCATGAAGTTTGGTAAAGACATGCATGTCCCCCACAGGATGAATTTTAACCACTTTGATGATCCCTTAACTTTTCTTTTAGAGCCATCAAAAGGTTTTAATCCAAAAGTCAAAAGTTCAGTTTGTCCAATACTAAATCTATCTGACTAAATACTTGCAAAACTGATGACATTACCATCAGCCTCAGCTGTCAAGACCTTGACTCAGGTTAATCTACTGTAGTGGTTACATTTTTTTAAATGAGTTTTCTTTATTATTTTGGCGTTTTACCTTGAATTGGGATAATAGACATATAGGCATAAAATGCAGGGATAGAGAAGGAGTATGACATGCAGCAAAGGTCCCTGGCCAGCATTGAACCTGTTATGCTTCTCAACCTCTATACCACCAGACTCCCCAAAGTTCTGAAAGTTTTAAACGACTTCATTACTTCTTTTGCTCATTTTCAATTGTAAATTCTCTTAAATTTTTTTTTGATAAATATCTCAAAGCTACTGAACCTTGTTAGTGGAGGTCAGATAGTCGTTTATACTTAAATACACATCAGTTACAAAGATTTGACAGGTATGCCCTAGTAGCCTGACATTATCTATCTTCCACAATCCTTCCTGTCTAAACAAAGACGGGTGCCGTTGAACATAAGATCTAATACCTACAGTATCTGTTGAAGGTCTCAGCACACACCACAATCACTCATGCACACATACAAAACCACACGTTCTACCCATCACACATACACGGTATCGCCACTCGTCAATCTTCGTCACTCACTCTCCGGCCGGAGGTCATCTCAGGGCTCAGAGCTATGTGGAAATACGTGTGGAGACGGACAGTCATCAGCTGACAGTGTGTGGAGCTGCTGATATACCGTGTCATGAAAACACTTATTAGACTTCACATCTGTAATATCCCGGCCTCTACATGTATGTAGGGTATCAGTGCATAAGTGTTAAGGTTTAATTTGTGTTATGTAGTATTGTAACCTTTTCAGCCTTTCATCAAAAAATGCCAAAATATTCATTGTCAAAAGTCACAATAATGAATTACAGTACATTCAAACACTGAGAATATAAAACATTTGGTATGAAAGCATATCACGCAATGGCTCATATCTCCAGCATCTAATATAAAACAGTTCTGAAGCTTATCTCCTTCTTCTGTCTCCTCATATGTTTTCCGCTGACCTTGTCAGTCCCAATAAATCCGTCATGCATCGCGGCGCTCTCCGTCTGTCTTGTGGCTTTCTCTGCCTGCCCGTCTCTCTTCCTACTCATTATTTTCTGACTTTTACCAGCCGCTAAAAGCCACAACACCAATCCCCTCCCTTCCCTCTCCAACTTTATCTTCCATTCTCTAACTTCCTCTAACTCTCTCCCTACAGAGTATATCTGATGTCTTCCTGCTCGTGTGTCTCCTCATTATTCTCCTGCCAGCAGCTTTAAAGTTTTATATCCAGTATAAAACTCTTCCCCTCATCACTGTCTTCAGAGGATCTTGTGTAACAGCGTTTAACAGACTTTGATGTCAGTGGGCCTCAGCGGAGGACAGTGTTTCGCCAGTGTTTCTGGTTCAGGTTTTTGATGTGGCTGCTGCTATTAGGGAGTAGATACACAGAGAAAACATGATAAAGTGTTAAACTGTTGGAAGTCTTCTCCCCTTACTGCCAAAGTTACTTCTGCTCTGGTAATGAGGTGATCCAGGGTGAGACCGTGTGTGTTTATGTGCTGATCTACTGTAGAGCGTGCAGGTGTGTGTGAAATGGAGATTTCTAAAAACAGATCATCTGTGTGTCTGCAAGGCCCCCGGTGATGGACAGGGTGTCACTGGTAGGAGGCCCCTGAGCTTCACTCAGTCAATACCCTAACTGAGTGCTGAGTGACTGGGCCTACTTTCTCACCGTGTGTGTGTGTGTGTAGGTTGGTGTGTGTGTTGGACCGAGTGAAAAAGTGAGGGAGGAATATCGAGCGTGACAGACGAGTGATGAGAGGTAGATGGAAAGCCGATTCAGCCTCCTGAAGCCTCCTCTGCCGAGAGTTTGGCATACCGAAGACGTCTTCTCACACACGTACTTCTCTACTCATCTCGTTAGACAGAAAGACAGAGAGAGCGAGATAGAGAGAGAGGTGATACAGAAGTAGAGTCAAGGGAAGGTAGGAGAGGCAGATATAACAGGTGTTTGTGTAAGAAAGTGGAAGATTTTCGAAGCTGTGGAAGTGTCTGTGTGAGAGACACCCCGCGTCTAGCTGAACTTGAATTCAACCCGGTCTCTACAGCTCCTGCAGAGTCGTTGCATCAACCTTTTGACTTTGAAGTTGCTGCCAGATCCGAGAGGAGAGCCAGGTGTGTTCAGATGGACTCCCGCTCTCCCACTGATACATTCAATATAATGTTCCTGCGGTAGAGGAGGCTGCAGTTTCAGCACCGCATTTCTGGGACCGCATTTAAGAAAGTTAGAAATAACCTACGTGAAATGACCAGGACGTCTTAAAAATGTAGTAGCTCGTTGTGGCATGTAATGTGTTAAATTACGTGTTAAATGAATGTGTTGAATTTCGTGCCACCACCACGGTAAACCTAAATTTAGGTTTATGCAACAAAAACTACTTTGTTAGGTTTAGGAAAGAAAAGATCATGGTTTTGGTTAAAATAAGTAACGTAACGTTTGCCTCTCTGTTTGTACAGCGGAGGACGACAGAACCGAAAGGTCTTAACGACTCCTGACTGACATTTGACTGTCTGATAACACGTAACCTACTGTTGGGGTAAACACGCGGTCAGCACAGTTTCTTATTATGATTATTTAAACTTAATTAAAATGGTAAAACGATGAGTATAAAACATCCATTCGTACTGAGGACAGTAGGCTGATTAGGTAGGTGAGTAGGTGATTCTGTTTTAGACAGGAATTCTTACTTGAATACAGCATGGAGTTTGTCACTGTACATATTTTATATGTGTTATAAATAAAGCTGTTTTAAAAAACAACAACATCCACCTTTGCACGGTGTAGTGCAAATGCAGTTGCTTGTATTTTCCTCAATCCTTATGAATTCTCCTTCATATCTTTCCTCATATCTCAACGTTTTCATCGAGGTTAAGGAAAAGTGGTTCGGAAAAGACATTAGGAGGTATTTTTTTTACTATTCGACCGCAGCCTCTGTCTTTTCTGGGAACATCCTTTAATGTGCAGGACTGACGTGTGGACAGCAGCAACAGGAGCGGGTTTGGAGACAGATGCTGTATGGATGTATAGTGGAACAAAAGGTGATGTTACATATGGATTCCCACTGGAGACATGGGATTATAGTGGTAGAGAAGAGAAAATGTACATATCACTTTCAGTACAGCACAGTCAGCAGCACATGGGAGACAATTTTAAGGTGTTGAGAAGCTCGATCTCACAAAACTATTTTCCCCTTGTGGTGCGACCTGGGAAAAGTTTTTTTTTTTTTTTAAACGTCTTACAATAATAATGTGACCAACGGTCTCTTCATGTGTTTCCAATGTTCATTCATCGATGAATACATTAATGTCCAGCAAAATGCTTTACAACATGTGAGGAATGAAACGAGAGTTCCAACTTAATGTCATTCAATGGCTGAGCACTGACAGACAGGCTGCAGAATTTGCTATCAAATAACATCAAATGATTAAACTGGTGTGAAAATGTATCCGTAGTTAGAAGTGGGGGTGAGTGTCCCTCAGGCTCACAGCGGTCATTAAGTCTTCAACGTCAAAATACGTTTTAAAATCCATCAGTGATGCAGCCTGTGTGAGAACAGAAGACCCTCTTCTTCATCGCTATCATAACTTTTTGAACTCACTGCTGTTCGATCTCCTTCTCGGATTTTAAGCTTTGTTGCTTAAAGGGAATTTCTTCATGTTGTGTGAAAATAAAACCGATGCCATTGCTCATCCTCTTCTTCTCCTCTCACTCTCTCTGCAGACCTGCTGTCCACCAACAGGTCGTCTATCTTCAGCGGTCATCACGGCCATCTCTCTCTTACCGCCGTCTTCCTGGATGAGTACCGTGACCGCCTCTTCCTGGGAGGGAAAGACATCCTGTACTCTCTCATGCTGGGACCTGCCAGCAGCGAGTCCAAAGAGGTGAGGACGATAAATAATATCAGTTAAAGTTATTCAACATATTCCGCTCAGATGATTGATGCATTGTAAAAGGTTACTTACTGTACAGTATACATTCATCTCTCCATTTTGATTTAAGTTGCAGTGAGTCTGCACGTGGTTTCAATCTGTGGAAGATAATATACGACTTGAAGAGATAGGCGTACGATTTTGTGTTTTTTCCAGAACTCCCTCTTTGCAGAACATCTGTTTAAGCATTCTTAAACTCATAAATCTATCATAAACGTGGTGACTCAAACCTGAATAGACATTTTATTTTATATTAATGATATTACATCATAACTGAAACTGGAACAGAAAACAGTGAGGAAAATATTACATGAAGCTTCAGGAAAGCCCAGTTTTCAGAAAAAAATTATAAAAATGAATGGATCGCACACCTGTTTTCTGGCAACCTGCTCTCACAGGAAGGTGTATAAAAACCACGACATAACACAGACACATTCCGCGTGTCATGAGTACACATTTTAGCCTTTTCGCAAGCTTTCCACAATTAGGTTTAAGCAAGAAAACCACTAACTTAGGTTCAGGCATGAAAGCCACTTAGTTAGGTTTAGGAAAAATGTTATGTTGGGCCTAAAATAAGTACGTAAACTAAGTAAAATATGTACGGAAAACAACACAATTACGGAAAATACGCCACACGTCACTTAAAAACATGTGACAAACATCACTAACGTAACTTACAAAACAAAGCACCGGTCTCTTGAAAGTCCTGTGTTTGTTGGACCCATCCACCTACCCTCTTGCCCACCGTAAGTGGTCCTTCTCGCTTTTTATACTACATCACTAGCACTAAAGGCCTTGCGCATTATCGTGGCATTCATACTGGCTGTTTCTGAGGCAAATTTCAATCAATACTGGACTTTATACATTACTGATTAGTATACATTCAAATTTGTGGATAAACCGATTTATTGCAGTACGATTCTTCCTCTTGTCCTATAAACAGAGTTGTTCTAACCTAAACAATCAAAATTATGATGTTCTGCTTCTTTTGCCAAAACCTCTCTACAACCTGTAAAAGTGCAGCTAGTCGTAAATCAAACCTTGTTTTTGCATCTACGTCACCTTTAATCAGTGCATCTAATTTATCATTCAGACTTGTCAAACACAGCAGTTATACTGCGAGAGTTACAGTTTCTTTGGCTCACCAGAAAGACACGAGAGATTAATTACGATCCAGAAGTCAGATCTGATAACTGAGCTGCAGATGTCCACTGTCATCAAACACTGAGAGTCTGACTAACAGAGAATGCTATCACCAGCTCAGATTTTGGATCTTTCATTTGGAAACTTAACTGTTTAAATAAAGTTTATTTATTTCAAGAATCACAGAGTTTATGTCACTGTGATGCAGTGCTTCGGCAATTAACAATTATGGAAAAATACATATCTCATATTAGAGTGGAATTCATATTTCAGGTCTTTTATTCAGGAACAGAAGACATAGATACATATTTAGCTGTGATTTGTGGAGTTGGGGAGTTACTGTACATTTGAGTTTTTATTAGAAGGCTTTGACACTAGGGAAATGAGCAGATTTAAATTAAAATTGTATTTCAGTTCCACGTATATCTGTAGAAGAATAGTCCAGGGAAAATATGCAGCATATATATTAATTCATATTTCACTTTCCAGTAGGGCGCCCAGTTTACTCTGTGCTCCAATAAACTGGTTTAAACGCAGAACAAAAATAACTCTTTAAAACAGAAAACCTTAGTGTGCTTCAGCGCTTTAGCTAAGAGCAGCAGTGTGTGCATGTGCATGTGAGTGTATCTGCGCTCATTCATGGGTCAAAGACACTGTGATGACACAAAGTGAATGGGTGAACAGGGAATTTAAGTAAACAGAGAGCCAGATGTCGCCCACCTCATCCTCCCTTTAATTCCTCTCTTAGCCTCCTCTCACTGCTCTCCGTCTTGGCTGACGATCACACATGAAGCTCGTTGATACTCTGGTTTGCTTCAAGGCGAGCTGTGTGCGCCTTAATGCCCGGGCTTTTATCGGAGCCAGCCGTTATGAAATCCATCCGTGGTGCCAGTTCAATGAAACAAAGGTTTACAAGATGACACATCTGTCAAATACTCCTCTATAAACCAGCGCTGAAAGAAGGAGAAAAAGAAAAGAACTGAATGAATATAAAAAATTATCACTCCAAGAACACATGTTGATGTTGAATTAATGTTGCCGTGACAACCAGCATTGATGTCGAAAACTGAAGGGCAGTTGAACTAGAACCAGGGGTCGATTAGCCTAACTTAGCATAATGACTGGAAGCAGGAGGAAACAGCTAACCTGTCTCTCTCCCAAGTTCAAAAATACACCACGAAACTCCCCGTAAAAAAACACAAACTGTCATTTTTACATTTCTGTTTATGTACAGATTTAAACGAGACTCGGTCAAAACTGAGTATATGGCTGGACCGTGTACGGTCAGTCTGTGAATTTGTGGCTAAATTGTTTCACATATAGTCAGTGGTCATGTCTATAATGTTAAATCCAGAGGTTAATGTCCACCTGGTCCAGCGAGGACACCAGGGGACACGCTTCTCCACTCAACTGGTCGTTCAAGCAGTGGCGTACCCGACCGTGGAAGGCACCTGATTGGTCTCTGGTTTTCTGCTTGTTGTTTCAAACAGTAAACAACATGGCGGTCTGCTCGTAAACTTTCTGTTATTCAATCTAAACAATCCACCAAATTCTACTTCTGAAAACATTTAAAGCAAGAAATAAGCGATGCCACTGCTGAATCTTGTTTCATTTGAGAACTAGATCGCCTAGTTTGAAAGCTTGGTCCAAGTTTCGTGAGTCGGACATGTCGCGCTGGATGGGCTGATTTGCATAAAGTTGAGATTTTTCAACTTTATGGAAATACAGACCCTCTCCAACTCACCGCAACACTCCCACCATGCACTGGGCGACTGCTTCTCCTGCTTTCCATATGAAATGAATGGAAAGCATTGAGGCGCCCTCCGTCACCGGATCTGGTGGAAATGCGTCGATAGAGGAGCACTCCGCCGGTGAGTGGAACCGCTGACACGCCCCCCTAAAAACCTAAACAAAGGTCTGTTCCCATTTTGAACGAGCAACAGCCAACGAGGAAACTCCAACACTCGGCCGACCAATCGTATAACTTCATCACTCAGTGACAGACTTTTGCGTTTGTTGGGCTGGCCCTCTGCAGTCCAGCCAAAAATTAGATACAGCATATTAATGTGAGCTTTAAAGCTGCTGGTTGGCATATTTTTGAACTCAGGATAAAGCTAGCCATTTCCCCTTGGCTTCCACTCTTTATGTTAAGCTAGGATAACCATGTCTCTGCTCCAGTTCCATTAACGCACCATCATCAGCCATCGCTGTATCAATGTTATAATCTCACTTTTGGATAGAAAGTTAATAAGTCTATGTCCCAAAATGTGTACCTATTACTTTAAATTTATTGTGTAAAGATGTGCGTGTGTTTGGGTTGAGTGTCATCCTGTCAGCACCTTTTTTGTTTCGGTATCTACTGCAGCTGCAGAAACACCCACGAATAAGTCTAACTAATAATGTTACGTGACTGAAATGTTTCCACTGGTTGCCAAGCAAATAACAAATTGTTTCATTCATTGCATTCCTCTGGCTTATCAGCCTTGTGGTATTCCCAAATTTCTTATTGTGCATCTGAAGTTTTCACAACCAGAATGAAGTTGTAAACCTCTGTGAAATCTATTACACCAGCCGGTTGTTGCACAGCTCAAACTCCAGCCACATTATCTTTTTGGAATAAAAAACCCAGTTTGCCACGCTTTCCACTATAACTCTGAGCAGCAGTGTAGTAAAAGTGGAAATATGGGAGTAAGGTGTAACTCTAAACACAAGGCTTTGGTTGAAAGCAAGTCAGATGGCATTAAATCAGTGCACCCAGCGTGTTTCTGCTCAAACTGGATCCAGTTATTACTGAATCACATCTGGGAAGTGGAACAATTGTCTTAGTGATTTTTACCAGGAATAACTAAAATAAATAGTGATTTAGTTCATGTAAATGTTTCATATGATGGAGTAAATATTCCACTTTAGCAGGCATGATTGGTATTTGATATACCATATTTGATTATTGTATATCAAATGATGGTTTCATTCTTTTGGCATGTAAATGTGGTTGGCACCTCTAATACGTTCCAGCATGTTCAGGCAGCTGGTTCAGTGTTTGCTTGCGTGCAGCGTATCTTATGTTGTGCCTCCTTGGTGATTTTGGAGATGGCTTCTGGCCCAGCTTACTGTGTGTAGCTTAACTCCAGAGTAATCCCTTTGGCCTCAGAAGAACATGTTAAAAGTGGCATGCTAATAAAAGCAGAAGGTTGTGTTGAAATTTAAACCTTCCCCCCAGGTAATATACTTTTTTCTCAAGTTTTTGGACTGAAAAGTGCAAAGATTCTTATAATGTTCAATATTTAAATCAGGCATCTCTAGCTTTGTTGCATCCCGATTCAGTCGAAAATAAACTCATCGCGTCCCATGATTCAATCTGTCGGCTTCTGCCAAATGTTGCTTTGGCTCAGCAACACTGAGCTGATAAAGAAGACAGATGGTTTTGTGCGAAAATTACAACTGAGTCGACTGAAATGGAAAAGCATCTGCTTACATCAGCATGCATGATGTTGCTACATACGGTAGCTTAGGTCCCAGCTATTATACTATAGAGTTACATAAACACGATTGGAACATTTATGGCCAGAGGGCTTACGGAAATCATATAAAAATCTGATAAAATTAATGCATTTATATTATATTATATTCCTCAATTGGTATAATCTGAGTATAAAGTAAAGTGTGAAGTATACTGGAGGGTTTTGATGTGATGCAGGTTGTTTAGTAGCTGGCACATGAACAAAGACGTCATTTGATGATTTCTATCTTTTCATGATTTTGGCTGACTTCTACAGTAGTCTGTCTGGAGCTAGATAATGTTTGTGAAGATCCTGTTTAGTCACCGGGGCTTTAAAGTTCAGTTTGAAGTTAAAAGGAAGGACTGTGTTCGTGACCATCCTGCTTGGCTCGCTTGTTTCCAGCTCTGGAGAGATTTTTCTGCAGTTCACATAAACACTGTTCCAAGTTCAAAGACATAACAAATGTGATTTATATCTGAGGGTGGATTGAAAATTAAAGAGCACTTTGAAGAGGCAGAGTCTCACTGATGAAGTGTCAAGAAACAGTTAAACAGAGGAAGGAGCATACGGCTGGCAGAGGTCGGCCATGTTTCCTGAAGCGTGCGGAGCGAGACTCTTGGACGATGGATGAATATTACAGTACACTGACTCAGACGGTTGCCAGCCAGGTTTTAGGCATGCAGGGCCTGATTTCACAGTACATCAGTGTCAGTCAGGCATGCTATCAGCCTGCTTTAGGTCAGACTGTGTGTGTTAGCCAGGCCTTTCGACAGGCATGCATTCCTATCAGCCCAGCATCATGCCAAAGAAACTGGTCCAGAGATCCAGAGCCAAGTTTTAGACCGGCCCTAATTTATTTATTCATTTCAGTCAGGCTTGAAACAAATTGTTGTTTCTAATGGATTCCCACACTTGCAAGCCAGATTGTTAGATACAAGCAGACTGGGTGTCAGACTGACCTTCTAATCAGATGTTGTGAAGGTGGAGCTGTCTAAAGGAATAGTTTTACATTTTCAGGAAATAAACTTCTTTGCTTTCTTGTTAAGAGTGCACAGACGTGGCACAGTAAATATAAGGCTACAGCCAGCAGCTCGCTAATTTAGCTTAGAACAAAGATTGGAAACAGGAGGAAGCAGCCTGGCTCATTCCAACAGTAACAAACTCAATTGACCTTACACCATCTGAATTCAAGTTTCTCACTTTCACCGAACTAAGACTTAATTGCTTTGTTAACTCATCATAAAACACACTTCATTCAAACGTGAAAGAAACAAACCAAAACTCCTGAGCTGTGGCTCTCACCCATTCTTCTGAGACATATCATGAAATGAGCAAAATAAAAGGACAAAAATCAGTCCAAAAAAAACAACATTTGGCAATGTACTCAGCCAATCGCCAATAGCCAATATATTCGTCCAATCGCCCACCCTTACCAGCAACTCTAAAGCTCACTAGCAATTTGTATCTTGTTTGTTTACCCTCCACAAAAACCAAAGTGTAAAACCAACAATTCACCGGGGGGTTATGTGTCGATCTATTTCTTAGCCGGACCAGGCAACGAGTAGAGACCCCAGGAAGTTATTGGTCCCAGGCAAGAAATAGTCCTATTCTGGATACAATATACTAAGTTGCTAGCTTCATATTTACTACACAGATATGAGTGGTAGCAATCTTCTCTAACTAATAATTGTACTCAAGGTATTATAAAATTATCTCAACAAATATTCCTAATAAGGTCAAATACAATTAAGTCAGGCGGGAATATCAGTTGCCAAGGCAACACTGTTTTTGTTCAGGTTAATCAAATCAAGTGCAAACCAACGTGTTCTAAAAAATCACATTATCAAATTAAAGAAATTCCAAGATGAACAGAATGTGTTGTTAGAAAACATATATTGCAAATATGATATTATATGATGATTCAAATTAGACCTATTATCCTGCCTGAAGCAACTAAAGTGGCAATATATAATATATACCGGTAGTATTAGTAAAAAAATACATAGAAAACCGACATTCTCAAATTATGTGTGCAACTGAGTATTTGTGTAGGTTTTTCCTTACATAACAAGACTGTAAGTCTATAGACTACAAATATTTGTACTTGCACCAAAGTTGATATGAAATACCTCCTTTGAGCCAATAGGTTGCATTGCCATGAAGATGTCTTCAAGACACTCCTCAATTTGATTTATATCCTGTCTGATTTTTCATCCTATACGTTGGATTTTTATTAATGTTTGTCATTTTCTATGATATTAGGATGGTTAAAGTATTTCCAGGCTCTCCATTGTCACATCTTTTATCAATACAAATAATCTGAATCTTTGTGAGCCAGCTTTCAGTCGTCCTGATTTACAGTGAGTCCCACTGTGCTGGCTGTGATGAATTGGGCTACATGATAAAATCCGCCTCAAACTTTACTGCTGATATGAAATTCAGGGTGTGATGAGCAAAAGGGGAGAACTCATATTTTTCACTCATCTTTTCAACTCTCTCTATTTCTGTTTCATCACTTCCCATTCACACACACACTCTTAAAACCCCCTATAGCTACCACAATGGCCACTATACACACTCTCCACTGAACATAATCAGTAACAGTAATGCAAGTCAGGATCATTTGTTTTCCTCTCTGGTTTCTTTTCTCCCTGTTAGCCAAAACAAAGTTTCCAGACAAAGAGTTATTGTGTCTCTGGTCGTCTGCACAAAACTACGTAATTGTCTCAATACTGACACAGACTTTCCCCTCAGTGGCAATTGGATTTCATTTTTCATTTGCTGAAAGCAGCGTGAAAACTAGCCCCATTGTTTCAGGTCCAAATTATATTCCAATTTTTCTGAGATTCACCTCTTCACCTTGATGAATTGGCAGAATGAGAGGAAGACTTTGGGGCTTTCCTAATCAGGAAATCTTGGATCTTTACTGTGAGAACTTGAGTTGAAAATTGAAGAGAGTTTCATTTATTTCTACTCTCTTTTTTAAGCTCCAGATGGTCTTGTTAGGATACTCTGAAGGTTTGGCTGAGCACAGCATTCCTGCTTGTTTATAGCCAAAGGTCTAATTTCATTTCAGTCACAAAAGAGAAGATTGACACTGAAGGGGACCCAGTCTCTGGAGTCAAGACTTTTACTTTTACATCTATAGCGAGTATAGAGTCTTTCACAGCATCACAAAGATCCTCTTTGTTTCTGTTTTGGATGCTGTTGAGTACGTATTGTCCATAATAGGCAAGAGTGTTTCCAAAAGAGTAATTAAACTGGAAAACATACTTATATCTTTACTATCGCGATATAGGCTAGGCCTATATATTTTTTTTTTCTCTATAATATCACTTAAAACTAATTTTGCAATCAAGTTCTTAAAATGAGAAAATAGTCAGTACTTTTTCCATTTGTCAAGTATTTAATTCACACAAGAGTATACAATAATAGGCTTACCAGGTGGTTATTTTATATAGAATAGTTATTTATTTAATTACCAGAAAACATGCTATATCGTGATATATATCTTTATCGAGATATGAAATGATCTATATCGTGATGGAAGATTTTGGCCACATCACCCATCCCTATAGCCTGTTCTGGTATTAAGAAAGCTATTAAAAAAAAACACTTTCAAATATTTAAGGTGGTATTTAAGGTTTAAGCTTGGTTTTAGCTGTAAATCTCAATTTAAATGTGTTTTATTTCCTTGATAAAGGTAAAGTTCAACCAAAGTATGAAAAACAAAAACAGTTTATCGCTTTAATGCAATCGTATATAACCATGCAGATAGTTTTGGTTTTGAGATGCACATCTGTCTCCAGATGTGCTCACCTCCATTGTACTGAAATAGAGGCAGAAATATCAGAGACAGATCATCTCAAAACCTGGGCTTATAAAATCAAAATCATCTGTTTGGCTTCAAATAGAGGTATGTTAGAAAATATGTTTGTTTTTGTATTTTTTTTGTGTGATTTGGATGAACCAACCATTTATACAACTGGAATAACCAGAATGATAAATGTGTCTGTCATCTCTCAATCAAAATTTCAGCTTTACTTGCCAAAGGTCCTCGTCTCTTCATTCCAAAGCTTTTGTTTCGTCATACGTAGAGCATCTGCTCTGCTCCATGTGCCTCTAATTGCTGTAGAGTTCATTTGCAGGGAAAATAATTCAAATCTAACAACTGATTATTATGTTTTGATTGCATTAACAGATCAGTAACATAAAGCCTGTGTGGGTTCAACAAGGCAATTACATTTTGCAATGTGGCTCAATAGGGTAATGGTTTGCATTAGTTCAAAGATATGAGGTCATTAATCATCGTTTTTTTCTTCTTTCTCTATTCCTCCATCTTTCTCTTTTTCTCTTCCTTCATAGATCTACTGGCCTCCATTACCCGGCAACAGAGAGGACTGCATTCAAACAGGGAAGGAACCACAGGTAAGCCATTGACTTTTAATTCCTGCTTGTTACACGCATACAGTGTCTTTCCAAAATAAACTTCCAATGTAGGTTTACTTGGTTAGGTTTAGGCAACAAAAGTACTTAGTTAGGCTTAGGAAAAGATCATGGTTTTGGTTAAAATAAGTACAGTTATTACATAACTTACGTATGCAGCGTTTGTAAGCAAGCTACATAACAAAACTGAGGTAAAATAAATCAATGTTGACTTGGTTTCACACGGGACATTAACAGCGGACCCCAGTGTGAAAGTCCATGTTTGTTTGTCCCAACCATCTGACCTCCACCCTAAGCAGACTTTCTCAGTCTTTATAATTTGTCAGCTGATATGACCATCTAATGGGTTGCATGGATAGGTTTACATTGGAGTCAGTTGAAAGCCTGGTGCGTCTCATACAGACGCTAAAGGGTGCCTCAGTGCGTTGGTTTCAGACGGCGAGGGTCACTGACCAATCGTCAGCATTTGACGAGTTGGGAGTGAGAATTGGTTGTTAAAATATGTGTGTCTGAAATCTGAACACACCGAGAGACACTTTCTCTTTCCCGCTCCTGATCTGGAATTTTTTATACCGAGTGCTGCTTCACTTGCCTTCTTATAGTCCTCAAGTTTCCATTCTCGAGAGATCACCTGATCCAGACACCAGCCTACCGAGCTGCTTCTCATATAAGCCTCTTTTTTAGCCAGTCTTTGCACGATTGTCTATGTTGCTTTGCTGCTGTAGCCGTCAAGACCTGTTTCCTGCCGGCACTTTGTACCAACTGTGTTGCCAATGTCCTGTCCTGTTTGCTGACTGTTGAATTTGTTTGCCCATGGCCTGACCGCCTGCCAGTTTTGGCAGCCTGTTATTCTACCAGCTTGGTGTTTCCATTTGGATTCTCATAAACTTGAACTCTGACAGACAATGTGGTCAAAAACAAACTCAACAGACCCTGCTTTTTCCATAAATGAGATGACTGCATTGACCTGTGCGTTGAGCAGCTCTATGCGTTTTGCCAGAATGCCTCCAGTGAAGAGCAGAGAAGCAGCTGGCACTTGTGTCCCTGGCTTGTCAAGTTGGTGTAGGGGATTTTGGCTGAATCCTGCTCTGCTCTCAGTGGTTCTTCTGTCTCTTCCAGTTCTTGCCTAATTTATAGAAAGACATTTTAATGAGTTCAGACTCAGGATACAAAATATTAATGCATTCGCGGCCCCCTTTTTTAAGAGCAGTCCCCAAATGGCACATGTTGTGACAGAAAGTGCAAAATGTGCCTCCAGCAGTATAACAAACTAAGTGTACAGTAAATGGCATACTTGGACAGTTTAGTGCCACGTTGCTCCCCCACATCCCTGAGAAGATACAATAAACTAAAGACCATTATTAACTCTAATGAAGTCTGAATAAGACCAATCATTCTTAGTGAAGAGACAGAGAGGTGCAGGGACAGAGAAAGCTTTCAGAAGACTTTTATTGTTCTGTGAAGGAGGAACATTGAGGCAGGACTTCATCTCTTAATGAGTGCTGGTAATTCAGAGGGAGGAAAGGAGGAGATGGAGTTTAGGAAAATAAAAGGAGATAGGGAGGAAAGTGTAAAGCATGCAGGACGAGAGGGGAGTATGAGAGAAGAGAAGAAAACAAAGGAAGGACAGTGTTCATGTAATTATGACCATGCTTACGACAAGAGAAAAGAGGAAAGGGAGATTCTGAAGCAACCAACTAATGAAAAGAAACAAACCATTTCGGAGTAAAGTTTCAGCTTAAAAAAACCCCATAATGAATGGAACCAGTGTTCAGGAATGTGTCAGCACCTTGAGACGGTTCTCCTCCTCACTAGCTGACTCAGCTTTCTGTTTGTCAGCCTGGAGGAGGTTAAAATATGTTGTATGTTGTATTTCACAGCAGATGGAAAGAGGAGGGGGAGAGAGAAGAAGATTAAGATAATGACGGTTATAAGAGCATCGACAGGAAAGAAAGACCTGACAAAGTAAAAGCAGGCAGGGCAACTGTTTGCTGGAGTGAGTTTAGCTAGCAGCTTGGCTCTATAGAGATGGCAATGCCCGTCTGTAGGTTGATCCACCACTTTGGTCAAGACTGAAATATCTCAACAATATAAGTTTCACTTTCACTTTACAAACGCAGTAATTTTAAGAGTTTTTTTCCTAAACCTAACTAAGTGGTTTTGTTGCCTAAACCTAAGCAAGTGTTTTTGTTTGCCTGCATATAGGCAGGAGGTCAGGGTGAATGGACGGGTCAAACAAACCCAGGGCTTTCACCCAGTGATTGCTATTTGAGTTCCGTGTGAAACCAAGTCAACGTTGACTTATGTTGACTTTACTTTCTTACCTAACTTATGTACTTAACTAACGCCACATGCATAAGTTACGTAACAAATGAAGCCTACTTATTTTATGTAACAAACATAATTATTTTAATCCAAATCAAGATCTTTTCCTAAACCTAACCCAAGTAGTTTTGTTGCCTAAACAGGTTCTGCACTGCTCGTGTTTCTGGACATTCATAGGAGAATGCACGAAAAATTAAGAATATCTTGATATCATACAAACCGTTGTATGAGGATATACACTCACCGGCCACTTTATTAGGCACACCTGTTCAATTGCTAATCAGCCAATCACATGGCAGTATCCCAATGCATTTAGGCATCTAGACGTGGTGAAGACGACTTGCTGAAGTTCAAACCGAGCATCAGAATGGGGAAGAAAGGGGATTTAAGTGACTTTGAACGTGGCATGGTTGTTGGTGCCAGACGGGCTGGTCTGAGTATTTCAAAAACTGCTGATCTACTGGGATTTTCACGCACAACCATCTCTACGGTTTACAGAGAATGGTCCGAAAAAGAGAACATATCCAGTGAGCGGCAGTTGTGTGGACGGAAATGCCTTGTTGACGTCAGAGTTCAGAGGAGAATGGGCAGAGTGGTTCAAGATGATAGAAAGGCAACAGTAACTCAAATAACCACTCGTTACAACCAAGGTATGCAGAATACTATCTCTGAACGCACAACACGTCCAACCTTGAAGCAGATGGGCTACAGCAGCAGAAAACCAC
Source organism: Sebastes fasciatus (assembly GCF_043250625.1). Lineage (NCBI taxonomy): Eukaryota > Metazoa > Chordata > Actinopteri > Perciformes > Sebastidae > Sebastes > Sebastes fasciatus. The sequence continues at coordinate 27,528,257 of NC_133802.1, read as the reverse complement.
CCGGTACTAGCACCGTCCACTTTATTAGGTACACCTTGTACCTAATAAAGTGGCCGGTGAGTGTACGTTAAGAGCTGCTAACATGGCTGTAGACTCTTAGTCTTGTTAAGATGATAACACAACCAAAGAAAGCAAGCAATAACGAAAGGAGGAATAAATTAAGGAGGGAAGGAAGAGATTTTGTAATGAAGTCTCTTTTCTTTGATGTACTGAGACATCGTTAAATTTGGTCCCAGTTGTAGAAGAAGCCCTCTGTGGCTTTAGAGGAGCTCAGAATACATAAACTGGCACTAATTACTGGTTTACACACACACACATACACAAGAAGAAGAAGACACTGTTGTACGAGTTGTAAAAGCACTATGACTTTTTGTGTCTGTTTGTTAAGAAGTCTGACAGCCACGGCCATCTGGAACGGGTTAGAATGTGTGTGTGTGTCTATAGGTATATGTTCACTGTGTTTGAAGTGGCAGGTGTGTCTTGGGTGTCTTATATCAGTTTTATTAGGTGTTTCCTCTGGATGCTAGGTGCATTAGCGCTACTGTACTGTCCATAGCAGAGAGGAGGTCACAATGCATTATTAGACAGGTCTTAAAACAGGATGTGTGTAACTCAACCTTACTTGTGCCAAAGGAGCCATAAAGAGCATGTATGTGTGTGTTTATATGTGAGATATTCTGTGAATAAAAGATAGAGATGTTTGTCTCCTTATGTTAAACTACACATGCATCTCTCTGCATTCCTTCACGTCTCTCTATGGTTCAGAGTTTTTTGGTGTCAAATTAGACGGATTACTGCTGTATCCCATGGTATCTACAAAGCAAAAGATGCACACACACACATGTTCCAACTCATATGTTTGCTGTCTGCGTCTGTTAAACATAACGGAGTTTGACAAAAAGTGGTAGAGGTTGAAAGGTCAGAGGTCTTCACATTGTTTTTATGGACTTAGAGTGTATGTGTTTGGTGATGGAGAGAAAGACCTATGAGTCAGAAAGAAAAAGAGAGAAATTTCCTGTCCTCTATATACTTTATAGCTGCATGACCGTCCTCAATACAAGGTACATACCTTGACATTAGTGAGAAATAAGTCAAGCAGTCCTTTTTTATCTCTTTAATGAAAGCCTCTGTCTCTGCAACCTTCTACTGATAAGTGTCTACCACTTTAAACATGTTGTTACTGATAGCGTTTCCTCCCATAGTCACAACCCCCTCACCTTCACCATCATTAATTATAGCTCAGACAAATAAATAACCGGCGGAGGGGGAGGCACTCAGTGACTTCAGTCAAGCATGCAGTGTCTTGCTCCGGCTGTTAACACATTTTTCTGCTCCATCTATCTGCATCTTCTGCTTAAAATTGGATTGATTTATCTAATTATCTGAAATTGTGACACATTATAATGCTGTGCGTGTTGAGCACAAACAAAACTTTTTGAGCACAAAGCAGGGATCATAGCAGAGATGGCAAGTGTGTGGATAATTGAGTTTTGACAAAAATAGCGAGGCATTGCATTTGCAAGTCAGAATTCCATACATCACTACCAGTGCCTGATTTGGACCAAAAAAGGTGCCAGTACCCTAATTAAGTAGTTTCATGACATGATCTTTGCATGTGTCTTGGATATATTTATATTCATACATACTATATATCTTGGCAATAAACCCCACTTCAAATGTATTTTTGTTTGCATTTCACTACATACACATAAGGCCTACATATGACATTCATTTCCACAGTTTGTACATGTATATTTGGTTAATAAAAACGTTTTATGTAGCTTTGATACCAATGACATTGTACACAAATATAATATTTGCTTATATGCTACAATAAAACCAACTTAAAATACGATATCTGTTGGCCGATAGATTAAATTGGAAAATGAGAAGGAATACCAAAGGCATTTTCAGTGCTGTTTTCTCATTATGCAAGCTATGTGTTTACACAGGGACAGTTTGACTCACGATGAGGTGGCAGTATGCAGTAAGAAGTAAGGGTACTCACGTGGACAAAAATCAGAAGTGCCGGTACTCAGTACTAGTGAGTAAACACAGGGCTTTCATCCAGAAGACCGCTGTTTGTGTCCCGTAGTAGTTTTAAGCCCAATCATGCAGTTATATCCTAAACCTAACTAAGTGGTTTCGTTGCATAAACCTAAAGAGTAAAAAAATTCAAATATTTTAGCTTTGGACGGCGATGCCGTCTGCCGTTACCGTTGCCAGTATTCTCTGCCGGCCTCACCTAATTTTACTGTCCTGCTCTCGTCCACTAAAATAACATCCGGTTTGCCGTCTACCGTCGGCCTGATTCCAAGTGAATGTAACATGAAAGTATAAAGTGATATCAGTAAACTACGCTGTAGCACCACAAATTAAACTTCCAATTTCTACTTAAGAATGGTACCTGAATATAATTCCTTGAAGTATTGAGTCCTCGATGGGAAGCAGGGCCAGTATGATATGCAATGTCATTCGTGTGCATTGGGAAATTATGTTTGTTTGAAGCTTAAAAAAAACCTGTAAATCTCTTAAGACTGAAAGTATACTTCACTGTTTACAGTGGTATGATACAGAACTAAACAGTTAAACATGTGGGCTCCAGATTTGGGACAATACAGCAGCTCCTCTTTATGGCTTTTTAATGTTTTTTGATTACTATTAATGAGAAAAGGATGCTGCAGAGGATAGAGACAAAGAGATCCAGTGTGGTCTGTCTGCTGCTCTTTTTGCTGCCAAAATGTTGTTAAATGTTGGTTGCAGCTCTTACGCCCGCTAGGAAGCCAAGTAGGTGACAGTGTTTTTTTATTCTAAAATGAAAAATTGATTGGTTACATGGTGGGAGTAGCTGCTAGATGTTTGGAAAAATCCTCTCACACAGTTTGGCCAGAGTTTCCTACCATGACTAAATGTTTTCAGCGCTGTTTAGAAGTCAATCGAGAGAAAAAATGGCTTCTTTGAGGATCAAACAGCTGCTGAGACCAAAGACTTGGAGAGGCCAGTCCATCCAGCTGTCCGGCTTTCAACCGCTTTTATGATATTTGTGTGTGTCTGTGATTGTGTTTGTGTATGGGGTCCTGTTGAGTCTTGTACAAGTGTATATTTATGTGTGTGTGTGTGTGCGCGCGTCAATGTGTTGGTCCTCATTTCCTGTTAGTATAACAGAATCTGAACGTTGGCTGTTTATACTGGAAACTGTTCTCCATGTCCAAACCTGCCTCTCCCTGCCCGGGTCACTCATTCATACAACATGTTTGACTTCTGGAGCTCCATGTTAGCTCTACCGCTGGGCTCCATGGACACTGCTAATAAACTGGCTACGACCACAACAGTAAAGTCCTATCAAGTAAAATTATCCATGCAGCAGCTCAGTGTTGGCCCAAACTTCCTTTGTTCGTCTTAAGTGTTTGAAACCGTTCTTCCAAAACAACTACGACAACGCTAGCTTGCATTCAACAATGTGCCAAAGAGGTTAAGAGTTCACGATTGTGAGCCCGCCAACGACAAACTTGGAGAAGAAATAGAATGAGAAACATTTTCCTGGTCCTTGAGCAAAAATCTATGTGTACTGTAGCATATTTAAAAATGAATGTGTCATGGCCAAATTGTGATGCTGTGTTCAACTTAGTGTAAACAAATCAGACCATGATTAAAATGATTTGTAGCCTGTTACTGCTTGTATTTCTCAAAATAAAGACCACATTTTCCATATATTTTAAACTTATCCACAAGACTAAAGACATTTGTCTCCACTTAACGCTTTCTGGAGTCCCCTTTTCTTCAATTGGAGGAGTCCGTAGCCAGATGTCAAATAAACTCTTAATTAATCCATTGGACTGGATATGGTTCCTCAGCCAGTAGTACAGTTGTTGACCGTCGTTAACCAAATTATTTTGTCATTGTTGTTTCACACAATGTATCCTCATAAAACAGTCTATATGATGTCTAACAAAAAGTTATTTAATTTTCCTACAAATGTTCAGCAACACGTGTCAATTTCAGCTCGTTACATACTAGTTAAGTTTAGGATAAAATTGACTTGGTTAGGTTTAGCCAACAAAACTATTTAGGTTCAGGAAAAGATTGTGGTTTGGCTTAAAAAAGCTACGGAAGTGGTATAACTTAAGTACGGAAGTTATGTGACAAAAATCAACATTGAATTACCTCACCCCGACCTCCTCCCTATAGGGCGTTTGTCGCTCTTTATACTTCCTGGTTCACGATTAAATGGACTATATACAAATTGATTTCATGGGATATATACGAGTTACAGTGCATTACTTTCCATAGGTATAGATACGAATGGTGTATGTGAACAGCCTATTTCACACCTTCATCAGCTATTGAACTTCGATACCTTTAGCTCTCATTGGAAGCTGCTGTTGTATGCTGCAAAATCAGCGTACTCCATGGGAAATCAATCTCAGTATTGTAAATTGTCAAAGCCGGGAGAGGCTGCTAGAGGTCTTGGCAATGTTCTTGTTTGTTTATGTTAATGATACATATTTCTCAGAACCAATGTAGTAATATTCTGATGTTTAAAATTCTAAACATACTTTTTTTTAACCCCCAAGACACAAAACTGTGGTTTCTGTGGTCGGTTTAAAAGTTTGAACAGGGTGAAGCAGCATTTGGGAAGGAGCATTTGTGGTCAGCCGACCTCCCCTTGATAATCAAAAGGTTAATAGATGAACACTGTGAGCTTTTGTTTCCACCAGATAGCCTGACCCTGGCTATTTGTGCAGTGATTAAATGTCTCCATTTGAAATGCTGGCTGGATGTTACTGGACTACTCCCATCAAACCACTTCATTTTCTGTTTAACACCACTCCCTTTATTGCCACTTAATCTCAGTGAGACCACACAGATATGTAAAACCCCAAATCCCAGGGTGGGAGAGCAGAGACATATTTCCTCTTTTCAACATTTCATTCCACTTTGCTCTCCGCGGCCACACAGATCTCTAAGACGACTCCCCGAGTAGTAGAACGGAAACACAGGAGACAGATTTCTGCTCATTCTCAGTCCACTTGGTAGGCTCTCCTAGACCTCGTATATCTTCTGTAATGACATAGAGACATAAAGTAAAGTCCAGTCTTTAATTTTTTTCCCTCCAGGAGATGATTCCAGTAGGCTGGACATACATCTTACACTGGTTTGTCACGAGTAAAACCGTTTGTCACGAGTAAAACCATTTTGGATTAATAATAAGAGGGAAAAAAACACGTCAGATTTGCTTCACGTTGATCCCCTCTTCCTCAACAGAAACAACCTTTTTTTGTATAATCAAATACTTAACAGCAAATTTCAATTTACTGAAAGCATTCTTAATACTAAATGTGTTTCTGTTTAGTTTGTTTAGTTTATTTATTGGCCTGGTTTTGTTTGGCTCAAGAAATGAGCCAGCAGGAAAGGGCAATATGGTGATGTAAACTATTTCCCGTATACTGCAGTGACATGGTTTACATCAGGTCTGCAGCGCCGCAGAGCACTCAAGGAAATGTTTGACTCCGAGTTTGAGAGGGACGTGGGCCACACATAAAATGACTCATTCACGCACTTGTACTTGTAAAAACACAAAGAGACTAGCACACATGCACACGTTTATGCGTCGAAATCAGGAAAAGTCATTCACTCACAAAACAAAAAGGCTTTAAAGGAAAAGAACAACAAAAGATATGCTTAAATCATAACATGGCAAACTGCAGCCCAACAGGCAACAACAGCTGTCAGTGTTTCAGTGTGCTGACTTGACTATGACTTGCCCCAAACTGCATGTGATTATCATAAAGTGGGCATGTCTGTAAAGGGGGGACTCGTGGATACCCATAGAACCCATTTTCACCCCTTTGAAAATGGCCATGACAGTCTTTCCTCAACAAAATTTAGAGCAGGTTCGGAGTGTTATTTAGCCTCTTTCCCAAAAAGGTAGTATGACATTATTGGTACCATTGGATTACTTAGGTTTTTCTAGTTTTATATGATACCTGTATTTTTACTCTAGCTTTAAAACTGAGCCCACTAGAACCTCAAAAAGATTGATTGCGTTAATGCATTACAGAAATTAGTGGCATCAAAACAAATTTGCTTTTTTTGACAGCCCTTATTATAACGTTTTTGAAAGTTATATGGTATAATAGCAAGTATAACGAGCGAGAAAGTCCACTACTGGTGGGCGGGTGAAGAAGAAGAAGAAAGAAGAAGATATACTTTATTGATCCCCAAGGAAAAAATCAATTTGGTGGTGGTGAGGTGGATGGGTCCAACAAACACAGGACCTTCCCCCAGGAGATTGCTGTTCTTGTCCCGTGTGAAACAGTCATTTTAAGGCAAAACCATGATGTTTTTTTAATAAACCTAACCTAGTAGGTTTGTTGTCTAAACCTAACTAAGTAGTGCTATTGCATTTTATGATTTTTTTTGTTGCAATTAACAACATTAACCATGTGTTTAAAACTGTTTCAAACTGTTTAAAACTGTTTAAAACTGCGACCGTAATCCAGGAGAAAATATGTTTCCCTCAAAACGTAATTGAGAATACAGTTTTGTTGTCTGGGAACGTAATATCGTTGGAGACACGGGTTGTTTTGAACAGAGACGCACCAGACGCTTATTGTGCAGATATGAGTTTGACCTCGTCAACTTGAGAGAATGACACCCGGCTGTTCCCTTCTTTCTCTGCTGACCCCCGTTCTGTCACCCGCTGCTGTTACAGACAGGAAGTAGGAAGTAGACGTGCCCTCTACTTCCTCTGGGCCTTGATACTCGTTTCCTCAGTCGCCACTTCTTTTGTTCTCACTCGTATTATGTATTCTAGTGTCTGGCCTTTAGACATTGTCCACCCGAGTATCTTTGTTTCTATTTCAGGCCTCCAGTTTTAGCTCTGCATACACAGCAGCTGCTACGAGTTCATCGAAGTTATCGCAGTTAAACTCAGAGTTATTGTTGGTGCCTTCATATCCCTGATGACTCAAAAAACACATTTCACATCAAAATTATCCCTCACATCTTTTTTTATTTTGGCACGCAGACATTTCTGAAGTCTCGACAAAGCTCCTTTGACCCGAATGTGATGAAACTTGTTCTACAACATCAATGTGTCACGTTGGCTGAAATCCAAAAATCAGAGATACGAGTCCTACGCGGGACACTGAGGATATCACATTTCATCTAATAAAGCCTGTTTCTTGGCCCTCATTACAAACATGTGCGATCAATAAGCCTTGCTAAGAAATCATTTTGGTTCTCGTCAATATCCAGAAAATCAACTTATCTGTATTTGGATGACAGTTATTGTTGCACTGTGTGATTTGATTTATTTAAGGGCCCTTCCCTGGTGTGTGTGTGTGTATGCGTTTACCGTACAGTATGAATGTGTAACATGCATGCAAGAGTGAATTTTTACATCCTGTACCTGGGAGTAATATCCTGCATGAAACTTTAACAAATGTAATTTGTTTTCAATTTTTTCGTTGAATGGAAGGTTATCCATGGTTCTTTACCTGTCGGGTCAGTGCAGGGACACCGTAGGTTCACCCCACCACTGTTACAGCACAGTGAACTTTGTGTTCAGATGGACATTGCAAAACATTTGATACAATATAATGTATACCTTTTCCCATATTTAGGTTGTAATCTGTGTGTGTATCTGTGTTTTGCAGACGGAGTGTGCCAACTTTGTTCGCCTCCTGCAGCCCTACAACCGCACCCACCTCCTGGCCTGTGGCACCGGTGCCTTCCAGCCCATGTGTGCCTTCATCTACGTGGGGCACAGAGGAGAGGTGAGCCTCGCTGAAGATACCGTATGCAGTGTGTGTGGAAGAGAGCAGCTGCTGGGGAGAACTGTGGGGGCCCACAAAGTATTGTGGGAGAGGGACTGTTTCAGCACATCAGTCATACACAAAAACAAACACACACACACATAGCCACAAAAAAACTGTTTTTCAGTTGGTGTTTTAGAGAAAAACTCTTGGGATAAACAGCTGTCACAGTTGTGTTGCTCCTATATTTTACTGTATGCATGCTGAAGTACCGCTACACTCCATTTCCTAAAGGAAATGTTTGGAAACAGTAAATTATACTCACTTTTTATGCACTGCAGCCATTACTGTGCAGTTTACTTTGATATCAACTGACTATAAGTTAGCTTTTACAACTGTATCACTCCTTAGCATGAACTTTCCATTGTTATTGCTCTACATTATCAGTCACAAACGTACGACGGTATATACAGTAAGGGCCATTGTAGGTAAAAAAAAAAAAAGGATTACAGAGCCAGGGTAAGGGGGTAATATTCTGAGAAAAAACTCTGATTAAAGTCGTAAATATACGAGAAACAAAATCGGAGAAATAGTGGAGGGTAAAACAAAGTTTAAAAACTATGTTTGATGATCATTTCAGGGTTCAGATTTGCAAGAATTGTTTTACATTACACAGCGACATTCAGTTTTATGTGAAAAAGAGAAGAAAAGCTTTGCACATGCATGGCACGTACTTCAAGGCTGGACCACCAACACAAACACTTGTGGTTAGCTTTTTATGATCACATTTAGCTTAATGTTTAAATCAAATGTATTGCTCAGTGACATTTAAAGTATTACTGTAACAACAGACAAGTTGGTAAAGTAAATTAAGTTTGACTAAAGTGAATCCAAAATGGATAAAAGTCTATTAAGTTATGAGGAGCGGTTGTCTAACTAGGTCACAGTATGAAAGGTCTGCATTATTATTACAGTATAAAGACAGGATGCCACTGTATCATAATACATATGAAGTTCTGTGCATATGATATGATAAGAAATCAATGGGTGGCCTCTCAGCAGTCCTGTGGAGGAAACCAGGGTAATGGAACAAATATGGTTGGTGCCAAAACACGGCTCAGACTGGCCGTTCTCTGAGCTCAGATCCCCGGGGTTCAAGGTTAAGCCTCAGCAGGCAGCTCGACTCTTTCTGTAGGGCTACTCAGCCACGGCGTTGGGCCCTCTATACATCCTTTCAACCGCACAGGCTGTCTCTCTACGCAGCCACTTAGCTCAGTGGGACCCACTGCGGAGTCTCGCACTTGGAGCCATTTGAAAGACAAGAATGAATGAATGGAGCTATTAAGGCGGATTCGCTGTTTCACGGCGGTCCTCCAGATCGCAGCCCAATGTGCCGCCCTGCCTGGCCCAGCGGGAGGGGGTCAAACTGGGCATGAGGAGAGAGGAAAGCTGGATGTTGGCAGAGAGCTAAGGAAAAGGAAATGAGACATTGGGGTGGGAGACTGCCAACGTTTTAGTGGGACAAGTGTGTGTGTGTGCACATAAAGTACAGAAGGTGCATTTTTTTCTTCTTGAGGATTCAGTTGCTTGTCACAGTGTGTGTGCTCTCCTTGGTGCCATTTGCTGCCTCCCTCTCAATCTGTCATCCTCAGTGTGGTTTTTGGACTGCGGGTTTTATTGCACATCGTGAACAGCGCACGTCTTCCTCTGCTCGTGCTGAATTACCTTAAGTCCAGTAACAATATACAGTACAGTGGTCTGCATGATTGAGCACAAGGAAAATAAATATTAGAGATAAAAACATGTCCAAGTCATTGGAATCCAAGTCATGAGAATCCTTGTAGGGTGGTACTGGGCTAAAGGACAGAGCAGCCATGTTATGAAAAGTAGGTCACCTGTAAGAATCCTCTGACCTGCTGGGAACACAGAAGTTTCCATACTTGCCAACCCTCCCGATTTTCCCAGGAGACTCTTATTTTTCATTGCCCTCTCCCGGTTTCCTCCCAGGGTCACACTTCTCCTTTATTTCTCCCGATTTATGACACGTTTTCACAACTTTTTTTTTTCCTTTTCGTTATCTCAACCTGTTTCTGGCACTGTACAGCGGGTATAAGCCCTACTGTTTCCATCCGGACAACAGTACAGCTACACCAAATGTCGTTTCCTGGGGGAAGAGAGCTGTTCGCGACACGTCGGTTGAAGTTGTGCTCACCGAACATCACAGCGTGCCGCGCCCAGAGTTGGGCTTTGCTCGATGCAGCGAAAAGCCGTTGTGGCGCAGTGCAAGCCGTTGGCAATAATGGGTTTCAGAGCGCAGTAGTGCTGTTGAAGCATTGTGTCTGAAAGGACCTTCAGTGAGTGAGAGATGTAGAGAGAAATTGAGAGTACTAAGAGAAAGAAATATCAAAGCAGGGCTAAAACTGAATGAAAACTGATGAATATTAGTTCATGCCAGAAGTTCACGCCAGAGGGGAGAATTATTTATTGTTCTTTCCTGAGAATTAATGTAAAATTAAAAGTAGTTCACACAAAAATTCTGTTGCAATGTACTTATTTTGTTATTCTGCCATTTTCATTCTTTAAAAGTCGCCAGAATGCAGGAAAGAAGTCTCTGAAACTCAATTTTTTCTGGCGGAGAACCCCCAGACCTCCCGCTTTGGTTGTGAAATCCTCCCTGTTTTTGAGGTCTCAAGGTTGGCAAGTATGGGAGTTGCTGTACAGGAACTTTTTAGCAAAGCACTTGAACTAATCAAGTGCTGGCAACCAATCACACCCTATGTATCTGTGTTGGGTTGCAGTGACTCAGCTGGCCAAGCATAAAACAAGGCTGGGTTTTTTAAATTTTTAGGTTTGCGGCGGATCTCACTCGCATACGTCTGCAGGTACAGGATGGAAAGACTAGAATGACATGCACAGTTTGAAGCAATCTTTATAAATAAAGGAGTTATACAGTAGTCATGAGTGTGTAAAACCTTCTGTTGTTGATTACTTTGTGGTGGTGAATGAAGTGCAGCTCTCCTCACAAACATTGCTTCATTAGTTTTATTTATCCCAGGGAATGTGCTCCTGATAGAGAGGCATTGTGTTTGTATGTGTGCATGCCCAGGTGTGCATGAAATGACTCCAAGGTTGTGTCAGCTGTATGTGTTAAAACTCGGACCACCTCAGTCTGTCCTGACTGATGTTAAGACACCAGTTGTCCTCCTGCTTGTGTGTGTGTGTGTGTGTGTCCCTCCATCACTCTGACCACAGCCGCGTCCTTTCAGCTAAAGTCAGAACGTCTGTGTGAATGGACGACACCACAGGGAGCCTGTCCATTTATTTAACTTTTATCGTTAACTGGTGGAGGACACACACCCGTCTGTTTGTCTGACCTCTCGAGGGAACCGAGGCCGCGAACCCCTCGGACCGGACTCTGGGTGGGATGACCTTTGACCTTCTAGGTGTTTCATCTCAGTTAGGGGCAGACAGTCACATACGCTCTCTGTCTCTCGTGTTGCCGTCCGTCACAGAAATTGTACGCAAAACTTATGAAAGTAGCAAGAAATACGAAGTGAATTAGTCTCATTTTACATCAGCGGTGTTTAAGAGCAGAAATAAGCTCCCTTACTGTCAAACAATGTTTTGAAAAAATTCCCTGGAGCTGTTATTGTTCTTTTTTGTCCGCTAATCTTAACTATATTTCATGCTTTCATCCAAAGATGAAAACAAAGAAATGCCAAATTCTACTATTCCAACCAGCTGACGTACAGTCATGTTGAAAAAGGAGCGTCAGTAGTCTTCATATTTCTGGGAGGTTGTCGAGTACAACATTTCAAAATCCCCAAAACTAATTTGAAATTTGTTGTGCAATAAGACTGAATTTCATCGGGTCAGTTGGGAAAAGCTTCCAGCATGTCGTAGTATATTGAACAAATGTTTCGCCATTTATTTATTTTCCTTCTTTGAGTGTGAAAACAATGTTTAATTTAATTCTCACCACATGGTGTTCATCTCAATTACACACAAAATGTGAACCTTGTGTCTTGAGTCTGTGTGTTTCTGCCTCACTCCTTCTGCCCCTGGTGAGAGACACAGCTGTCTGAGCGGTGTCATAGATGTGAAAATAAACCAACATATTACAGTGACGACATACAGAGGACTGGACCCCACGTGCACACACACAGTCAAACAAAACAAATGACACAAAGTTGAACATATAAATATACAGAGATACAGACAGAAACACACACAAACATGATGACAGACATACACAGTCAAGCATGAATGTAAATATATGGAAGTATATGTCTAGAAAGACACACAGATTGAAACACACGCACGCACACAGAGAAGCAGATATTTATATGCACCTAATAGGGCTGCCGCGGTAGTCGGTGTTACACGGTGTTCAGGTATAAATGATTGCATTACCTGCCCACCGCCCTCACCAACGTTTTTTTTTTTTTTTTTTTATGGAAATAAAACCCATTCAGTTCATTTTCGTATATCAGTACCTTGTCAACAATACATAGTCGGACGACAGACGCTACAAACTGAAAGTAAAAGTGTCGGTCTCTTAGCACAGAGTAGCAGGAGTCTGATTTCACACACATGGGCGAGAGTTGACAAACAAGATGATGGAAGAGGATATTGTATCAAAGCGAAAAGCAAAAGCGCCTATTTGGCAATATTTCGGATTTAAATTAGGGCTGTCAATCGATTTATATTAATCGCAAATTAATCGCACATTTTTATCTGTTCAAAATGTACCTTAAAGGGAGATTTGTCAAGTATTTAATACTATTATCAACATGGGAGTGGGCAAATATGCTGCTTTATGCAAATGTATGTATATATTTATTATTGGAAATCAATTAACAACACAAAACAATGACAAATGTTGTCCAGAAACCCTCACAGATACTGCATTTAGCATAAAAAATATGCTCAAATCCTAACATGCTAAACTCAAGCCCAACAGGCAACAACAGCTGTCAGTGTGTCAGTGTGCTGACTTGACTATGACTTGCCCCCAAACTGCATGTGATTATCATAGAGTGGGCATGTATGTAAAGGGGAGACTCGTGGGTACCTATAGAACCCATTTTCATTCACATAACTTGAGGTCAAAGGTCAAGGGACCCCTTTGAAAATGACCATGCCAGTTTTTCCTCCACAAAATTTAGCATAAGTTTGGAGCGTATCATCACTCTAGCTTTAAAACTGAGCCCGCTACAACCTCTGAAAGATCGATTGCGTTAATACCTTAAAGACATTAGTGGCGTTAAAACAAATTTGCGTTAACGCATTATTATCGTGTTAACTTTGACAGCCCTAATTCAAACCCAATGCTATAAGGGAATCACAACGTTCACAGCTAGTGTGTGCGACACAGCAACGCCAGGTGGAAACCAACGGCAACCCGCAGCAAACGCTCGACCAGAGAGGCAAGACAAACAGCCATCCCACGTTGAAGATCAAAATAAGCGCTCTACATATATTGAGCGTTATCTTTTCTTCAAAATGTCTGGTGTAATCGGTTACACCAGTGCTGTCACTAGTTTATTAACCGATGGGAAAATTTGCTTACCGTGACATCCCTAGCACCTAACAACAACTGACCGACTGAAAAAAAAGAAATTCAAAGTTGAACACACATTAAAACACACAGATAGCCGACTGGCCTTCTCAACAGAGACATATTGTAGACTAAAGCCCACTTTTACTTTACAGTTCTGCCTTTTGGCGCTCAGAAAGTAACTTGCTGAGTAACTCACTTCCTCTCACCATGATGGCAGACTTCCATGACAATCTCTTTAAGTGCTACACAGCATGGGATACTTTTTAAGTCCTCTTGGAATAAAGCTCTCGCATTAAGATGGATAAAAATGTGGACTAAAAAGATTTAAAGCATAATCAAAATTGAATTGCTTATAAATCACCCATTTAATTTTCCCATGTATGTTGTCTTTGGATCAAAAAACCGGAGATGAATGAATGCTTATTTTCCTGCTTCGGCCTCTTCTGTAATCTTCGCTCCATTCGCCATTTCATATAACTTTTTCTGTAATTATTACCATAACTCTTAATCAGCTCTCGTCCCGTCTCACGCTGTCTGTCCCTCTGTCTCTACTTCATCTTCTTTTCTGTGTTTCACTTTCATTCAACAGAGAAGAATGAGAGAGAGCATAGAAGATTTAAGGAGAGCAAGCTTCCCATGCTTTCACCAGAGAGAGCTGAGTGGTGAGAGAGGGAGCCCAGACATTATGTGACTGGACAGTGAGGAAAAGGCCAAGTACAACAGCATTTCAAATGGGGTCTGTTGGTTGGCCAAGTTGCCTTGAAGTGATTACAAACTGTCGACTTTTAGACATTTCTTAAAGCCGGACTAGTAGACTACATGTGTGGCTGAAACTGTGAATAATAAGCATGGATGTGTCCATTTGAAAGATTCAGAGATTAAAGCTGGGACCTTTGACAGATGTTTCAAATCATCAAATTCAAAAGGGCAGCCCTGGTTCAGAATTCCTAACACTCCTGTAGCATCAACTTCTACTTCATCAAAACATGAGCAGCGAGGGAGGACAGGAGGGGAGAGAGATGGAGAAGAAGATGAGAGGCTGGAAGGAGCTGGGAGTACAAAAGGTGGATGTCTGCTTTGTTCAACTCAGTAGGCCGGAGGAAGAGAGATGAGACAGGCAGAGAGGCAGCAGCCAAGAAGCTGTTTTGTGTCTGGTTGTGCATGCACTGGATTCTCTGTGTCTTGTACTGATGAGGCCCAAATGTCCTCACAAAGACGGAAAGACGAGGAATTATGTTAGTCAAGGTGCCAGTTTTGCCACCTCAGTCAAACTGCGTCTTGGCATGTAACAGAGTAGATGTATCATAATCTGTCATGTTAAATGTGTCCTAGGAGTTAAATTCTTGGTTTCCCACCCTACTATAACGTCTAGTTAATTCTTTATTTCGTTGAATAACTTTTAAAACACAAAGAAACTTCTGAACTGGTTGTATCCAGCCAGTGGTTTGACAATCTCAACAACACTAACAAGAGAGCTGCTTCCAGAAGAGACAAAGCAAGTCAAGTCTTTTATGTATAAATGCAACGTTGTCTTGTGGCTGCACAGCATCTGGTCCATGAAGGCTACTGTCTGTGGGGAAATTGCCATCTGTGGCTCCATCTACAATGGAGAAATCCACAGATACCAAAACATCCATTACCGTTTAACAGCTGTATAGACATCTGTATTACTGAATAGAACTTGAATGCATCATAATGTAACTTAATGCAACCTCCTTATATTAGCTGTTAGCTTTGTTATTTAGCCTAGCAGGACTGTCCTGCCGACCGGTTGCAAGCAGCTAACTTTACTAGCCCTCCTCCTGCCGATTTCAACAAGGATTTGTTGTTTACAATGTAGCGATATCAGGGAAATTTTCTATTGTCCCCGGGATGAAGGGACGCAGTTAGTCTCAAGCCCTGATCCCGGCTGTGAGTACTTACAGTAGCCATGTTTGTTGTTTACGTTCATAATGATATGTTTACGTTCATAATGATAATTTTTGGGGAGTGGCTTTGGAGGGAGGCCTGGAGGGCTGTCGGTGTTGCCAACTTTGGTGACTTTCTTGCTAGATTTAGTGACCTTTGGAGCTAGTGCTGCTAGCTACTTTCATTGGAAAAAAGTTGGCAACACTGGGCTGGGTTTTTCGGTTGAATCAATTTTAAAATCTAGCGTACTCTTCGTAGTTTCTCAAGATTACCAACCCTATAGCTTTAAATGACATAAATGTGCATGTATGCGTGTCAATAGTCACTTGTCTAAATGGTTTTGTAGCGGGGGTCCTGATGTATTTTGTTTGGCACAGCTGAGTACAAAGTGGCCTGGATGTCTTTCTCTCTCTGCGTATCGTAGCACTTGTGTGTATTTGTCTTGGCAGAGTTTGGCCAACGTGACTCTGACAGTCTAATCAGCTGCACAGGCAGCCGCGCCGTTCCTCCGGATCATGATGAGATAACACAGGCTCACACACACACACACACAAACACACACACACACAACCCCAAAGCTCTTGCACGTACAGTATAAGACGCACAAGTGTGCAGTGAAAAATTGGGCACAGAACCCCCCCGCACCCACATCACATGCACACACGCTCAGATAGGGAATAGAGAGATGCAGTGACGTTAACTTCAGTAACAAGAGAGCGAAGAGGTGCTGAGAGAATGAGGATGACTAACGAGTGAACTAAAAGACCTCGGCAGAGGACGAGATGGAGAGCAGAAAACAGATGGACGTGAGAGCAGAAATTCAAGATAGAGAAAGACTGAAAGTGATGAGATACGTGTAGATGGAAGAAAGAAAGGAAGTTCACTGTGCGACAAAATGAACAACACATTTACAAATACGTCAATTCTAACATTTGTATCGTTCAGTATCTCTATGATAATAAAAAGCATGTGATTTCTCAGTACCTCTTTTCTTCAAATGGTGGATTTCCAATTTTGACACAAAAAAAGTACACATGGTACAACTTTAGAAATGAATGAATAAATAAACATACCGTGCATAGTGTCAAGTGAAAATGACAAAAGAAATTCTCAAAAATCACAATGACGTTCAGGAATGGAAGAATGTATAAGAGTACTTTTAAAATATCCCTCATCATCTCAAACTTAATTAATTGTGAGCGCGTGTATAAGCATTGTGCGTGCTGGTGGGCTGCACATGTGCACTTTGACACCTGTAAAACTCATTTAAACCTCTTTACGAAGCTACATGTGAATCAAATGAGAAATTAACTGTCTCTCCTTGTTTCCTGAGACCTGTTGGACATGTCAGTGTGTATATAATCTCTTGTTGCGTTTCTGACAGTAACAATTTGCCGTGACTATGTTGCTCAGCACGAGCGAGCATGTGTTGGTGCACGTACAGAACTTAATGTGCGTGGGTGTGCGTATTGTCCACTGTGTTTCAGTATTTTCATCCCGCTGACTTCAATGTCATCATCTCCCCTGTGATCCCCGTTCAGTGGAAGACTCACCCTCCCAGTAACAATACTCCATTGTCTATAAGAGGAACAGAGAATTGCACATAGAGTTCACTGTAAGGACATTTAAATCAGTAATATGGAATCAAACAGGACGTCTCACTGAAGGTCCTGTCGCCCTCTATTCCCTTTTTATCCTGGAAAGTCGACTATACGTTTGGACTCACATTGATCACGCCCAGCAGCCTGGTACCCGGGATGTCGTTGAAGTGGGAGTAGTACGGCTAAAAACAAAAGGTCTTTTGTCCACAGTGACCCTGTGTTGACCTGGCAAATCACACAATCCAAGGATGTAGCCAATGTTCGTCAGGTGAACTTGACTAACTGGTGAATGACGAAGAAAGAACCACTCTGTTATTTTAATTGCTTCCTTACTTCTTCATTGATGGAGTCGGAAAAAAAGAATTTGACTGCAGTTTGATGTTAAATGGCGATTCATAAAATCATGCTACAGTAAAAGGCGGTTGGGGCCTTTTACTGTAGCATGATTTTATGGACTTTTCTCTTCCCTCTGGCACTCTTTTACTTGAATTTTCTGTTTTGATTGATCATTCTGACAACTCAGTTCTTCTGTGTTGTCCAAACAGTCTATTGTTGCGGCAGCTGAAAACATAAATCATATCACTTCCTGGGCAGCAGAATATTTTTCCCAGAAAATCAAAGCACAACACATGAAAAAAGTTTCATGAATATGGCACTGGTTCTGTCAAGTTGGCAAGAAAGAGTAGAAACATTTTTACACATAAATTAGGGCAGTCAAAGTTCACGCGATAACTGGTTAACACAAATTCGTTTTCACACCACTCATTTCTTTAACGCATTAACACAACTTATAATTTTTAGATTGTAGCGGGCTCAAAGCTGGAGTGAAGAAGTGAAGCATGTCTGGAAGGAGGTTAAACAACGCTCAAAATTTCCGCTAAATTTTGCCGAGGAAAAACTCTCATGGCCATTTTCAAAGGGGTCCCTTGACCTCTGACCTCAAGATATGTGAATGAAAATGTGTTCTATGGGTACCCACGAGTCTCCCTTTACAGACATGCCCACTTTATGATAAGTTTTGGGCAAGTCATAGTCAAGTCAGCACACTGACACACTGACAGCTGTTGTTGCCTGTCGGGCTGCAGTTTGCCATGTTATGATTTGAGCATATTTTTTATGCTAAATGCAGTACCTGTGAGGGTTTCTGGACAATATTTGTCATTGTTTTGTGTTTTTAATTGATTTCCGTTAATAAATATATACACACATTTGCATAAAGCAGCATATTTGTCCACTCCCATGTTAATAAGACTATTAAATACTTGACAATCTCCCTTTAAGGTACATTTTGAACAGATACAAAATGTGCGATTAATCGTGATTAAATATTTGAATCCATTGACAGCCCGAATATAAATGTCATGGATTATGACTTTATATATTGACTTGGTCAGTTACTGCACAGTATGTGTTGACTGAGTTTTATGACCCTAAGCGTCATGAAACCTGTTCCAACTGTCACAATTATTTTTCTGTTGACAAATTTATTTGGGATTTTTAGTGTAGTTTTTATTTGATAACAGTGTTACGCAATTTGGTTTTCCTTTGTTACCCTGCTGGCTCCGCAATAAACAGTTCAGCTCCCATGGTTGATCTGCACTGGGAACTGTGTGGGAAACTTTATTCTGAACTCTGGCAGCTTCACTGATCTTGCATTTCCTCGTCTCTCAGACAGCGTCTTAGTTCTCAGACAGACGCGGAGTTCAGTGAAAGGACAAATAAAACATAGGCTGACACTGAAAACAGCTATTGCTACATTCTGTCTCACAGCCCACATGCTAGAATTAAAGACTTCTAATCCTCTATGTGTCCTTTTCTTCTCCAGCATGTGTTCACCATGGACCCTACAAATGTGGAGAATGGACGAGGGAAGGTTCCACATGACCCCAGCCTCCCCTTCGCAAGCACCTTCAGTGGTATGTCCCATGTTGTTTTGTCTATATTCCTAAACAAAGTGGTTTCTGGAGTGAATATGGAGATACCACTTGATTGAAAAACAATTGCATGTCATACCCCTCTTCCTCCTCTTGTTTCCTTTCTTCGTCTTCACTGATAACTGTCAAAATAAAGGCAAAAAAACTAAAGACATGGTAGATATAAGATCCAAAAAGGTGGGTGTTCATTGCACAAAGTCTTTAATAACAAAATACAAAGTTGACCTGCTGTGACAAAGCTGTCAAATTAACAAGCCCAGTATTCTTTATCTGCCACATCTCACTATTTAAGATGCCAAACACACATGGTCTGTTTCTATACGTCACCTCTCTGCACAGGTCTTTGCTATGTTTTGAAATGATAACAACCTCAAGAACAGCAACTATAACCTCTTTGGCTGTAAAACGTATACACACATACACACTCTGGAGCTTTGAGTAGGTTAAATAGTTCTGGGTGTTTCTCTCTGTATGTCATTAGGTATTTAGTTTGTGAAATAACGCTGATTCATATGGTGACAGACAATCCCGGGAGCTGCTGAAGCAGGAGGTGTGTGTGTGTGTGTGTGTGTGTGTGTGTGTGTGTGTGTGTGTGTGTGTGTGTGTATGCAGCCCTCTATCTCACCCTCCTCTGTGTGCACCTGGGAGCTTTGAGCATCAGAATTTATCCCACAAAGTATCATATTTGGCAGCAAATTGTTCAATTACAGCCAAATACTCAGTAGTTTGGACCTCAGCAGAGAAGTGTACACATAGTTACACAAAGCTGTTGATGAATGCAATTGCAGAAGTTAAATGTGGAAAGACTGACAGATAAAAAAGAGATTTTGAAATGTAAATGCTGGGAAGAGAATGGTGTTCAAGGTCTGTTTCATAGACCCAAAAAGCAAAGCCAAAATATCTCGGATACGGGAGCTGCCATCTTGAAATTTTGACGTCATTTGGAGCCAGAGTGCGCAGTAGTGATCGGCGGTGAAGCCGCGATATCAAGGTTCCGCCCACACACCTGCCAAAAAAACAATCGCGAGCTAAGCACAACTGCAGCTTTTAGCGAGAGAGATTCACAGCTGTCAATTATGACATCTCATCCCCTTTTTATAGCATCTAATAAGTAATTAAAACCAAACTTATCAGAAAAATGAACACTTGAACATTCATCAGTGTGATAAGAGCTACCAAGAATAACTGAAGCAATCTTTGGGAAAAATGTATTTGATGTGTACATTGACTTTTTAGTTTGGCCCATGTCCCATCCGCCAACATTGAGGGGGCGGGATTTATGACCTATACTGCAGCCAGCCACCAGGGGGCGATCCAGATGTTTTGGCTTCACTTATCAGGAGCTGTCATGTCGTCCATCTTTATATACAATCTATGTTTTTTTCCACCTGCACCTTACTTTCAACATAATGAAAGTGGAAAACGCTGACTCAGCAGATCCGTTAGCCTCCACAGCAGGGATTTGTAAGATGAGCAGACAGCTGGAGTTGAAGCTCCTGTTACAGGACCGTCCCTGAGTCTATTCAGGGTGTCTGTTTCTGTCTCTGACCGTGAACACTGACCTCTCCATGGATTTTCCTCATCAGGGAACAATGGCCTTTCCTGCATACTGACACCATTTTCATTCTCTCTCTGATGTAAAGTACACCAGCATTGAAACTAATCTGTAAAATAAGAAACAAATAATGAGGCGACCGATAGAGTAGACAAATAGAACATAATACATGTGATGAAAACATAAAGAAAGAGACGCCAAGAATAAAACGGTAAAAGATGATGAAAGTCCTGTTCATCAGCTATCAACCCATCAAGGTTTTACTCTTCTCAGTTTCAGGATATTCTCCCAAAACACACAAAGCTCAACAGGCCCTGTCATCACCAATTACTGTATCTACAGTACGTGTCTCTGCTCATGTTTGCTTGTGTGAGCATGAGCTGGAGTTGTGTGTGTTTGCATCTGTTTGTGAGGTAAAGAACGGCGTCTGCGTTTCTAATAGCATTATTGCAGCCAAATGAGATAAGATAAGAATTAATTCACACCAATGAGATCACGTCTAAGGCCAGATTTCTTTTCTACATCGGTCACTATGATGGGAAGAAATAAAAACAGTGATGTTTTTTAAAAACAAATTGGCTTTTCTGTAAAATTCTCTCTAATAATTCTTCATTATCTGACCGGTGTTGTAGGGATTTCTGTCTCCAAGCTATCTGAGGTCTGTCTAGCTGATAACCCTGAAGGTTTTTTCCAAGGTTCATTTACACAACGTGCCACAGGAAATATTTTATATCTATTTGGAGGAAAATCAATATTCTGAGTTGTTGAAATCTAATCTGAGTCCATGCTGATGGTCTCAGTGGAGGATGTACGAAGTATGTTTCAGATTACTCTCCCGGTGTGTTCTGTATTGGATTGGTTCGATTTCCTCTTTCCTTCCCTTCCTCATTTGCCTGAACCTTTTCTCCGTCGCTCATGATTTCCTTATTGTTCTTCTGTGCCAAACTTTTTATTTCCCCCAATCCCTTTCCCTTTATTGCTGCTGTTTCTTTACATTTACTCATTTCCTTCTTCTTTTTCTCTAAGCCCTTCGTCTGTCTTTCCTGTTTTACTCATCCGTTCTTTCTCTCTCTTGTAACCGTATTCTCTGTCTTCCATCTCCTCCATTCCTGCCTCTCTATAGGTGGAGAGTTGTATACAGGACTGACGGCAGATTTCCTGGGTAGAGACTCTGTGATCTTCAGGAGTATGGGAGGTCGCTCCACCATGAGGACAGAAACAGACCAGAAACTTCTCCACGGTAATGTTTCACTGGTTTATTAACCTGTTACTATCAATACAGAAATGACACAATGTAACCAGCCAGTTTCCCCAGCCCATAGTATAATGCTTAATTAAACCACTTATATTTTGTGCATGTATTTTGTGTGTGAGTGGACTTTACTCTAAATATAAGATATGCATGTAATATTGAATATTCAAAATAAAAAATAAAAAAAACATTCATTTTGGGACACTAGTATGATCATGAAAAGCAAACTATTTATGTTTCATTTGATTTTATGTGTTAAATTTTGCAGAAGATCTCCTTGACTTATTTACAGCACAAACACAACTAAAATTCTCAAAGTTTCTTTGGTGAAAGGAGTAAAAAACGATGATGGCAATAATTACGTTTATCCCCATCAGGCAGTGTTCCTCATCCACATTGTTTTAGTCTCAGAAAGCACCAGGGTCTTTTGTAAATATGGTACATTTTAGCAGTAAAATGGGCTCAGCTGCTATAAGAAAGACTTCCAATCATTTTTATGGTATTTGTTCTTTTCTTTAACTTGATTACTCTCTCCTTTAACGTCCACATCTTCTCATCCTCTCCCTCTGCAGACCCAAAGTTCATCGCTGCCCACCTCATCCCAGACAACGACGACAGAGACAACGATAAAGTGTATTTCTTCTTCACTGAGAAGGCCACGGAGGCCGGAGACAGGGAGGGGGCCATACACACACGAGTCGGACGAGTGTGCGCGGTGAGGCACTTTAGAAACTCTTTATGTGTACACATAAATTTTTTTTGACACAGTGCTTGATGATGTTTCTATTAAGGCTGCAACAACTGATATCCAGTCATGTAATATCATGTAAAAAAAACAAAACATGAAACTCAACAGAAAGTTCTCCAGAAACAACGTCCCACTCATTCAGGAGAATTCAAAAACCCCAGCTGAATACATATGGACATAGGAAGATTGAGAGATTATCTGTTGGCAGGTTGTAATGAGTGAAGCCAGATGGTCAGGTGAGCTACACAATGCTCTTCCTTATGGCCGTACAAATATCCAGTCTCAGGAATGAGACATCTGCAGGGGTGTTTCACTGGAGGAAGAGGTCGTGATCTGGGAGAGTCTGGGAATCCTTTTGGGCTCTCTTGTTTTCTGGAGAATCCGTTATAGGTCCTAAATTTTGAGTCTGCAGCAGACCTTTCAGTCGGATGAATAAATTCACACTCCCACTGAAGTCCACTGGAAGAGGGTTAAATGAGAACACCAATACGGAGAACAAGTGGGCTGAAAGGAGACAGTAATTTGATTTAGGGGTCTTTTCTACATGGTCACATACAAATGTCTGCTTCCCAGGACAGGAGGTAATAGTTTTATGGGGATTATGCTGCTAGTGTGACAGCTCCAAACCCGTCTGTGGAAAAGACAAATGGCTTTTGGAGCAATCAAATATTTCCATTTCCCCAAAGGACTGTGAAGGATCGTGATCGTGATATCCAGAGTCCTATGAATTCTCTCCCCTCCCAAAACCCACACAGCTGTCAATTGGTCAACTGTGATCCCCATCTGCTCTGCACGCTTGCTCACATTCTTTCACGCATTGATTTGTCTTAGAAAGCCATATGTGTGCTGTGGGCACCAAACGCAAGACATAGGCATGCGTAAAAGAATACACTCAAATGCACACAGCTGTGTATTTCCTTAGAGACTGTTAGACAGAAAGTTTGCACAAACTTCTCAGACATAATCCCACCTAAACCTTCAAATTAAAACTTTCTTTGTCACCCTCGTCTCCCTCCTCTCTCTTACTCCTCTTTCTCTCCATCTGTCTCTCTTTGTCTCCCTACACACGCACATTATAGTATTTCCTCTCCAGCCTTCTTTTTCCCCCTCAGGCAAATCTGGATAGTTGTCATCACTTCCCCTGTGGTGCTTCTTGCCAAGAAGCCAATTATCGCAGAGCTGATCCTCATCACACTTAAACGCACAAAAATGTAGATGCATGCACACTTACACACATAGAAAAAGGGACAGTGAAGGTCACACACATGTATACACTCCCTCAGTATCTAGTATCTAGAGTCCCTACACATTTATTGTCTGCAGAAGACAAGGTACTGTGCTCACATCTTTCCAGCAAATTTAGGCGCCATCTTCACTTCCTGCTTCTTTCAGGGCATTTTTGCCTTCACTCTGGTCTACAACAGTGAAATACACACCCTTGAATCAACCGATTGAATAGGCTTTATCAGCAGTTATCAGCCTCATATATATGGGTAAGAAGGGGCCTGCTACACCTACTGGAAGATTCAGAAGGCCGTTATCATCTAATCACATGGTCGATCACAAATAGGAACACAAGAAGAAGATGCCGACCTCTAGTGGCCTCAGTATTTCTGACGTGAGCAAAGGAGGAAGTCAGGTGGTGTAGCATAAAGAGTGACAAAGTCTGCGCAGCGAAGATAAGATGTGGATGGCTCGATCAAACAAATGCAGGCATTTCACCCAGGAAACAGTTTGTGTCCTGTGTGAAACCAAAAGTTGAGTTATTTTACCGTACATTTATTTCGTAACTTACGTACTTAACTAACACCAAGTAACGTTACAAATGTAGCGTACTTATTTCAACCCAAACCACAATCTTTTCCTAAACCTAACCAAGTAGTTTTGTTGCCTAAACTTGTCTTAATTCACAGCGTTAAGTTTGGCCAGTCTGAAGCATAATAATGGTTGTGATAACCAATGATAACGTCCATTCAATTGGCTGATAACGTTCGAAATGGGTGCACTACATGATCACTTGGATGGAGGACATGTGACACACTGTTGCCTCCAAAAATTCCTTGATTGCCTTGTCTTTAAGTTTGAGTTCATTATCCTGCTGCATTGTCCTAAAATTGGGGTACAATGTTAAAAAAAGGGCTACAAGTCCCATACTGTTTCACCCACTTCGAACACCCTTAAAGCTGCCGTAACCTCAGTGTTTCAATCCAAATCCAGTTTGCTCGAGTACAGAGCCAAAACAATTAAATTGTAGAAATTTGGAAATGAATATGCAGCTGTGTTTTATAGATTGTGTGTCCTGTCTTTTCTGCCAGAATGATGTCGGTGGCCAGAGAGTGCTGGTGAGCAAGTGGAGCACCTTCATCAAAGCCAGACTGGTCTGCTCTGTACCAGGACCTCACGGCATCGACACACACTTCAACCAACTGGGTGAGATACACACAAACCTCTTTTTATCAAGGTTATGCTTTTGCACCTGAATGCATGAAGCAGCATTTCCCATACAGATGCACACACAGACTATCTATGCATAGACTACTTGTTCTCTTCCACAAACAAAATGCATGAGCACAAATCCACACATTATACTGTATGAACACACATACTAAATGGCATTGATCTTTTTTCAATATAAAACAGAGGATATTTTCCTGCTGAGGACCAAGGATGAGAGGAACCCAGATGTTTATGCGATCTTCAGCACCATCAGGTGAATAACTTCATATGTTTTTACAGGTTATCTGAACATTAACTATTCTGTTATTCCTTACTATTCCTTACTTTACCTTAATAATATATACCTTGGAGTTCCTCAGAGAAACTAAAATTGATTTATTTGTTCAGTTGTGGTTTTCCTTGATTTAAAAGCAGTGTATGCCATCATATTTCCTACCACCAGAAGGTTGAAATCTCTGACCTGAATTAAGTCTGTTTCACACATGCAGTATATCCCTGAAATGTTCGGGAATCATTAAAACTATCATGGATCCAAGTACTTAAAAATAGAAACTGTTGACTTCATTTTTGCCTTTATTTTCAATTATTTTTTACAAGTTCATGTTTCTTGCAAATGTAACTGAATCTGCACACATTTTTGTCAAATATTGAATCCAAATAATAAAGTTATTTGTGGAAATTTTTAACTGTATATCTTCCCTCTCTCCTCCACAGTAATGTGTTCCAGGGTTTTGCCGTGTGTGTTTACCGTATGGCTGACATCAGAGAAGCATTCAACGGACCCTTTGCCCATAAAGAGAGCCCCGACTACCAGTGGGGGGCTTACGAAGGCAGGGTCCCTTATCCAAGACCAGGCGTGGTGAGTGATTGTATATCACCTTTAACCCTAGATTTAGTCAAATGTTTTGGTTGCCCAACCTTAACTGTACCTTTACCATGCTGTACTTACCATGACAACAATATGTCCCATAAAACATGCTTCTGCTTGGCCAAATTATAAAGAAACATAAGATGCCCTACCCTTCATATGCTGATGACACACTGATTTATATTTCTCTAGAATCTGCAGATTTCAGTCCTATAAAAAAGCTGGTAAACTGTATCAACAATTCAAATTATTGGATGTCCAGACTTATTTTTTCTTTCTTTTTTGGCACTTGATTGAAGACAAGACCCAGATACTTATGTAATAGGTTTTAGCAACATGAAAGACCAGAAGTCACTATTTCTAAAATACAGTCAGCAGGTCAGGAACCTCAGAGTTGTTTTGAATGCTAATATGAACTTTGCATTTGTTTTAGCTACAGATAGGTGTACCTTATAGGCCAAACACTATCATGCCAGTACTTAAATCACTTCAGGATCACTTTATTCATTTAACAGTAGGTTAGTGATTGTAGTGACCTCATCAAGAAAAGAATTTCCCATAAAAGTTGAAAGAAGTCCAGTGGATTCATTTTTCTACACACATAATTTGTATGGCGCTCATTGCATTTTTCCCAGAACATATTTAGCTAATGTAATACAGTTGTGCACAAATGTAATTCTTAGGATTACTCAGGCCTACTGTGTGTGCTAGAACAGAGAGGGTGATAAAAACATGAAAAATGAGGCGTAGAAAGTTTCCATATCTGTAAAGTAAACTACTGTATGTGGTAGTGCAGCTGTGCTGACTGTACACAGTACAGGTCCTTCTCCTGGTTTACCTCCTGACTCCCGGCGGAGCTCTGTCATGTTCTCTCAACCACATCATTGTAACTTAGTCTAGTTATACACACAAACACACGCGTGTAAGGCAACACACATGCACACAATAACGCTACAAGCGCAATTCCCCCTCATTACCAAAGTGCAGGCGGGCGAATGGAGGCAGAAGGAATATGAATAATGTGAGAAGAGAGCAGACACCTCTGTGGTTTCACTCCGCTGACTCTCTGATTAACAGGAATGTATTGGCCCGAAACTGAGAGTGTAAGAGAGAGAGAGGGAAGAAGGAAAGGGAGGAAGAGAGGAAACAGGGAAAAGGGTGATGACTCGGAGTAGGCTGATGAAGAGGCACAGATGGGAAGGAGAGAAGAGGGTGAGGGTGACAGTTGCTTTCTGCTTCAAGTTCTTTCCCATTGAAATATTCATCAAAACTCATTTGATGAAGAAAGACTTCATGTCCTGGATGTTTAGCTGGAGAATTTTCACCCTGGTAAAATTATTACTTTCATATTTTATAATGACCTAGATTTGTTAGTCTCACTTGCACCAGACAGAATATTAAAGTTTTTATTTTCCTGGATTTTTCATTTCAATATTCATCATGTCTTCTTACTAACCTGTCAAAACTCTCAAAGGAATGGAAAAAAGTCCAGTTCATATTAGAGAGATTTAGTGGATTTATCCTCCCTACATGTAGATATTTATCTTGGATTGAAATATCACTGTTGTGTCCGAACTCATTCTGTAATGGAGAAAATGATGGTCTGGATTTACTGGAGCTTTAATAATAATCCTACCTAAACTGAACTTTGTTATTCGTCATCCAGACTGACATCTATTTTCATCATAAATCCCTCATCAAGCTTTTGGGTTGCTACCAGAATGATTTTATCCTTGATGAACAATACCTGGGTGTTTCTCTTGGATTGATTTCTGACATGAAAATTACTGTTTCGGCCTGTTTTAAATGAACATTACTTTATTACGCTGTCACCTGGATAATCAGAGCATCATCTGCATATTTTCTGCCTCCTGCCTGCACTGACAGTTTAAATGAGATTTAAAGTGTCTTGTATGCTCAAGTGCCTGTTTTTACCCTAAAGGCTTTAGATGTTAAACTTAAATATCCTTTGCCCGATTGAGAACTGTTTGTTTAGGAATCGTCAGCTGCCTTCTTTGGTTTGAGATAGGATATTACACAGTGGGAAACCTCCGGGTCTGAGAAGTGAGGCCAATGTGGAAGTGCCTTAAAATTGCAATCTTTCTAATATCCAGCAGGGGGCGACACCTCTGGTTGCAAAAAGAAGTCTGATTGTATGGAAGTCTATGAGAAAATGAGCCTACTTCTTACTTGATTTATTACCTCAATAAACATTGAGAATTGAGTTTATGGTCTCAATTGCTAGTTTCAGGTCTTCTTCAATACAGCATGATGTTCATTTAGTAAATAATTATCCCATTTAGAGTCAAATAGACCATAAAGCAGGGGATGCTTTAGGGCGTGGCTACCTTGTGATTGACAGGTTGCTACCACGGCGTTGTCTGGTCTGGGAGTTGTCCGCATTTTCTTCTTACAACTGTAACCCTTTCACAGTGTGTTTTCTGTTAATGAAAGTTAATTATAACCTTTTCGGTTGCCTAAAAATGTCTTATTCAGCGTACGGTTGTACTTAGCTCCACCCTCTTGTCACTTCTGGTTCCAAAAAAACAAGATGACGACGGCCAAAATGCCAAACTCGAGGCCTCAAAACGGCAGTTCACAAACCAATTGTTGATGTCACAGTGACTACGTCCACTTCTTATATACAGTCTACTGTATGATATTACATGATATAATTAATGTTCTTCATTCAAACAGAGGCTTCTGCTAACTTATTTATATGTCTGTTTGCCAACAAGGCACACTCCCTTCTTCCCCATAGTGTTGTTTTTTCCACTGCACCTACATTTAAGTACCAGTAGGAATCAGTGAGTTTTTTATTGGCACTTGATTCATACAATAATTACACTGTAAATCACAACGGATTCTGTTGTGTTCATATTTGACAGGAGTGAAACCACATTAGAGAGGTTGATCTAGAAATGACGAAAGTCACTTTCCAGAATTTGAACCTCAGTTAATCTCGTTCTCTCCTCTGCTGGGTCTGTTTGTTATAATGGAGCAATTTCCCAAATGCAATACCTTAGGGCTTACACAATGCATACTGTGCTTCACACACATGCATGCAAACGCACGCACATACTCAGTAATAACGGGCGTGATTAGGAGTCTGCCAAACACGCTCACCTCTTCTCTCTCGTTAAGTCTCACTTGGCTCTCAGTTGGAGATTGAAAGCAGTCGACTTGCTGCAGCAAAGTTTGGATGCGTTGACAGCAGATTTTTGGAGCTCTTCCAGTTAAGGCTTTATAGTATGTGCTGTGCAAACAGATGAGGAGAAGTTTAGTGAGCAGTTTAAAACACTGACATGTCATGGATGGGCATTGGGAGCTGCACAAGTATGAATGTTGAGGAAATATTCTAGTCCCTTCAGCTCCTAAAGGAATTATACAACATCACAATTTATGTACTTATTGTAAAAAATCAAACAGTAAAAAAACTTTTTCAGAAGCATTTATAGTTAGGGAGTTGAAGAATTGAGGTTAGATTTGCTTACACATAGTGAACCTTCTGCAATAAATTGTAATAGACACCATTTAGAAATCATTCTCAGAGGAATGTTCTATACATCAATAGTTTTTGCAGAATTGAGTCTAACGTCGCTGCACAGTTCAGGTCCCCCCTCTGAAATTGCATCCAGACCATTATAGGGCTATTGTGTGTATCAGTTACTGTTGTGATAAGCAGGAGTAACAATATTTCTACCATATGGAAGTACAGTCTGGAATAGGAATATCAGGCCATGAGATTTATAAGTGGCCCAATGACTAACGGCTCTCTCAAGAATCTCGTCTCAATCTCCGTTAAATTCTGCACTTTTCTCAGCTTTAGTTTATGATACTTGTCAGCTCATGACTTTGACATATGCTTTCATTTTAGTCAGTCACTGCTGCTGCTACTTTTCTTTACTGATGGAGCTTCTGTCACCCACATCTCCTTGTCATCCCAACTTCCCCCTTCATGAAATGACAGCCTGGTGTCTTAAAAATGACATTGCCATGCAACGTAATGTAACTGCACTGTCAATTACAATTCGAGGAGAACGTATTTTCTCAGAGATTACAGTTGTTCAAATACATTTTAAATAATAGTCCGCAGAGGTCTGCGTAGGGAGGAGGTCTAGGGGGATGGATGGGTCAAACAAACAAAGGACTTTCACCCAGGAGATTAGTGTCCTATGTGAAACCAAAAGTCAACCTTGATTTATTTTAATTTACGTCTGTAGCTTAAATAACGTAACAAACATACTTATTTTAAGCTTAACCATGATGTTTTACTGAACCTAACCAAGTTGTTTTGTTGCCTAAACATAATCAAGTAGTTTTGTTGCATTTTTGTTTTGTTTTGTTTCAGTTTACAACGTTAACCACGCGTTTAACACTGTTTAAAACTACGACCATAATCCGGGAAAAAATACATTTCCCTTGAAACATAATTGAGGATACAGTTTAGTTGTATGGGAACGTAATTTTTTAGGAGACTAGGGTTGAAAATTATGTTTTTTTTAGTTTTTTAATAAGTAATTTCAAAGTATTTCAAAGCTTTTCAAAGCCAAATTATCATTCACCACAGAGCAGCTAATCTGATCTCACAGCTCTCCGGTATATTTCCAAGTGACAGTCTTGAAATCAACCCCAGTAGAAGCCTTTTTATTCTTCCTTTTTGTGTCCTTTTGACAAATAAGACTAGCTTTGAGTCTTGTGAACCCAGACAGGAGCTCCGCAAAGATGACATCCGCCCTTCTCTCTCCATCGCTGCAGTCCTTGATCTTAATTTCACAAAATTGCATCATCCTCTAATTGTGACAAGAAGAGCTTCCCAGAGTTTCAGAGAACCGTGAATTAAGTGACAGTTTGGAACGGACAAACAAGCCATCACTCATGATGAGCTTATTACTTCTGATTAGAACGGCTGACATTTTCTTACTCGAAGTTGTGTTAAGACCAGCAAAAAAAGTAGCTATGCGTGACAAAAGACTTTGGCATTTTTGCAAAGAATTGCTGATCTGAATTGTGAGCAAACCCAAAGGGTTCACATACATGATCTATCTGGACAGTGTTCAAACCTCTTAGTTATTGGAGTGACTACAGTGGCACAAATGGGAGGATTTCTAACCACAACAAACTCTGCCTCTACAGATCTGATTCCAAACACATAACTTTACAACTGTTGTTTTGAACGTTCATCCAAAGTTTTCAGGCACAATAAAACTGCTAATGAGGGTTCTTTGAAAAGGCTTTAAGAGCATAATTAGACCACATTTCATTGGGAAAACACACCTCCAATGGCGGGAAATGATGGGAATATAGAATCGTGTAGCGTTCTTCT
Organism: Sebastes fasciatus; assembly: GCF_043250625.1. Lineage (NCBI taxonomy): Eukaryota > Metazoa > Chordata > Actinopteri > Perciformes > Sebastidae > Sebastes > Sebastes fasciatus. The sequence goes on along the minus strand of NC_133802.1, from coordinate 27,497,285 downwards.
GTCTTGCTTCTGTTTGTTTATCCCTGCCTCTACCCATTATTTCTCTTTCAGTGTAGCGTGTTACCAATTTTTTTAATAACCCGTCTCCCTTTTCCTTTGTTTCTCCACATCTTTCTCTCCAGTGCCCTAGTAAAATCACCAACCAGCCAGGCAGAGAGTTTGGCAGCACGAAGGACTTCCCTGATTCAGTGCTGCAGTTCGCTCGCAGCCACCCGTTGATGTGGCGGCCGGTGTTTCCCGCCCTGCGCCAGCCTGTGCTTGTTAAGGCCAACATTCCTTACAAGCTGAAACAAATCGTGGTGGACCGGGTCGAGGCAGAGGACGGGCAGTATGACGTCATGTTCATCGGCACAGGTAACAGGATTATTAAGTATTTGAGCCCTGTGGGGAAATTGGATGCTTGTGGCAGAGAGGAATTTGCGATAACATGTAGACGTTCTGTTCCTGTTCTGTCAACTTTGTCGCTTATAGTGTGTGTTTGTGTCTTTCAGACGTTGGCACAGTGTTGAAGGTCATTGCCCTGCACAGTGGGAACAGCCTGGAGACAGAGGAGGTCACACTGGAGGAGCTACAAGTCTTCAAAGTAAGTTTTACACCATCAGGTGTCTTATTAATTCTCTAACACAGATTATATTCTTAAATCTGACACCTTTCTAAATGCCTTTTCACACATTATGAAATACCTGAGGTCAATAATTTTCATTATTGCAGGTGCCAACTCCAATTACATCAATGGACATATCCGTAAAAAGGGTAAGTTAATATGACTGTAAATACTACCTTTAATGCTATTAACTTAAACCAGCTGTTTTACCAACGTCATGCCTTTTTCTCCTCTCATCATGACTTCAAACAGCAAGCCCTATATGTGGGCTCTCCAGCAGGTGTGGCGCAGGTGAAGCTGCATCGCTGTGAGACTTATGGGAAAGCATGCGCCGAGTGTTGCCTGGCCAGAGACCCTTACTGCGCCTGGGATGGATCCTTATGCACACGCTACATGCCCAACAGCAAACGCCGCTATCGCAGACAAGACATCAGGCACGCAAACCCCATGCTGCAGTGCATGGATCAGAATAGTGGTAAGTGTGATGACCTTCTTAAACCCTTCTTTTGTGTCTTCTTTGTTCATGATGCAGTGACTTCCTGGAGTCTTGTCGCCACTCTGGTGTATACTGTCTGTGAGTCTGTAAACACCTCCAGGGATGTCCAGCGGAAGATGCTGTTGGCCATGTGCCAACCTGTGTTTGAGTGAAGATTGTATATACAGCACGTGTTTGTGCCTGTAAGGGTCGATTACAATCTCTCTAAGGATGAAAGCCAAAGAGTGTTTATGTGAGAAGTCAGATTCGTACAAGTCTGGCAGTTTATCCAAGCTGTGTGAGACAGATGTTGTACAGTATATTAGACAGGAAATACATGTTAGGTCCTCACCAACACATGTCTGTTTACACACTACACATTCAGTGCATGTAGAGCACAACCCTTGTACTTATTTCTCACCAGATTGTGCATCTTTTTGGGCTGTGTGAGACTCCATATTTTTGCCATCATTGATTCTTAAGAATCCCGGTAAGAGGATTAAATGAAAGATGATAGTGAGTGTGTGTGTATTAGAGAGAGAGAGAGCTGAGAGTTGAGAGATTGACAGATAAACTCAAACTGAGGTTATCTAAAGCCATCAGCGATCATTTGAAAAGTAAGAACAAACAAAAAGTAGAAAGGCAAATGAGTGGGAGGAGATGAGGAGATGTGCAGGTGAGGGTGAGAAACAGTGTGAAGACAGACAAAAAAGAGAAAAACGAGGCTGTGGAGAGAGAGAGAAGAAAGGATATGTGTTTGCTCACCTGAGTGTATTTATGGTGCTGAGGTGATGAAATAAATCCCTCGAGGCCTTTGGATGAACCCATAGTTCTCTTTGTGCCAAGGTGTCAAGTTGTTGTTGAAGTAAAACTCCCAGAGACACGTGTTCTCATGTGCTAACTTCAGACGTTCACTAGTTGTTAGAGATTTGTTCTAAATGTGTACTCACATGACAAGGGAACTTTTCACAAGGCACGTACAGGCAAAATACTGCCTGGTTTACTAACTGGGTCTCCTAATCACACTTATATATGTGTTTTGCAATTCAGATTGTAGCTTTCTTTGTGTACAGTGCATTGTAGGTATTGGGATTGACGTTTTCAGAAATGTTTTTTTTTTTCTTTTGCTTTCTTGCCGAGAGTTAGATTAGAAAACGGATACCTCTCTAATGTCTGCATGCTCAATATGAAGGTAAAGCCAGCAGCCGGTTAGCTTAGCTTAGCAGAAAGACTGCAAACAGGTGTAAAGAGATTTGCATAACGGCACCTTTAAAACACAATAATTAACACTATTTTTATCCATGCAAAAACTGAAGTGTTAAAATTACAGGTTGCGGTTAAATGTGGGACTATTTATTGACTGGGAACAGTGACTTCCTAATAGGTGTATGTTTTTACCTTCTGACAGAGCCTGGCTAGCTGTTTCCACCTGTTTTCAGTCTTTATGCTAAGCTAAGCTAACTGGCTTGGGCCTGGGTCTAACTTCTTATTAAACATGCACTGAACCGAGAGTGGTAACCATCTTCCCATCCAACTCTCGGCAAGGAAGCAAATAGGTGTAGTTCCTGAAATGTCAAACTATTTGGTTGAATGGTTTTGTCAGATATTTGATTTGACTGGCTATTATCTTTTATTTTGTTGACTTGCACGTCTTCACCACTTGATTCAGTTGGGGATGTGTGGACGAGCTGCACTCACTCATGTTACTCAAGAGGATTTTAGGCTTACAGTACTTGGTGGACGCTTACTTTATGTATATATGTCAGTAAGATGATCTAACCTTTACTGTAGTGCTTTGCAGACTGTCAGTCTTCATGTTCATTCGTTGACAATCTTTCAAATCATCTCTCTTTCAACCAGAAGACCTCGATGTGACAGAAGACAGGGTGGTGTACGGGACGGAGAACAACAGCACCTTCCTGGAGTGTGTTCCTCGCTCTCCACAAGCTACTGTTACCTGGATCATCCAACGTGACGACCGCAAGGTCGAGGTAAGATGAGAAGTAAATAGCCATCAGAACAAAATGTTGGGAGGGAGGCAGGGAAGCTTTTGAGAGGCAGATGAGGGGAAGAATGACACTTCTGGCCAACGGTGGCGGAGTAACTGCCTTTAAAAGTGAGATTTGCGTGTGAATTTGGCACATGGTTGACACATTTGACAGCCATTTGACATATGGTTGATATTAAGCAGTTATATTTCAAAGGGAACACACAACCACTCTTTCTCCTGGATAAACAGTGAATCCAAACCTTGACCACATGCAACTGATCGCTAAAGTGTCACTCAATGTCTACCTTCCACCGTGGCTTAAACACAGTGCTGCAAAGTCCTTTTTAAAGCGCTACTTAGAGAATGATTCTGCTCACACCCACAGTAATCGTTCATTTGTTTGAGGGTGTTTCTCCAAGCTTAACCGAGTGCCTCGGTCAGCCATGCAAGTATTAAGGCATTACCACCCCTCTCCATTTCCTTGCAAATAAACATTTGGCTGCCACTCCAGCTGATGAGGCTGCCATGTTTGTGTTGGCACGGTGGGATAGTTCGACAAGCAGAGGGATGGAATCTGAAGAGGGGGGAGGAAGAAGGTTAATAGAGTGAATAGAGGAGAGGCTTGGGGTGGAGTAAAGGGAAGAGAGAGAGAATCAGAGAAAAGCAAAAGACAGAGAAAGAGTAAAAACTAACAGTGACTGGATTTCATGGTACATTCTTGCTGTTGCAATTCAAGCTGAGAAAACAGTACAAAGAGCCCGTTCGCCCTCTTTAGTTTCTCATGCTCTGAAGTGGATTACATGCTCTCTGCCCAAATGTTCCTGATTTCTTTTTTATAGTTTGTATCAGCCAGATGAATGGGCTGACACATTGAAATTTTCACAGGAATTTCTTTTACAAACAAAGACCTCTAGCATCAGAATAACTGGAAAGATAAAGATGCTATAGTCTCATAAAAACTACATACAGTGGCTTTAAAATCCATTTGTTGTTGCTGCATCTATACTCAAAAGGCTTTGAAACTGTTCTATACACTGCAAAAGCAAATTTCTCGTAAATGCAACCATTTGCGACATTCACAAATTCTTAGCGAAAGCGTAAAATTTCAATTGAGTTTGAAAACACTTGTCTCGCAACTTTGCATGCAAAGCTTAACTGATTTAAGACTCTTTGCTGCTTTAACATGTAAAATGTTTCTTTTTTACCGCATTGCAGTGATGCGACTACATAATCGCAGTCCAATCTGAAATAAAACTACATGTTGATTTTACAATAAAATCTACGTGAATGTCACTGATTCTCCCCTAATTCTTCTGCATCATGTCTTAAAATCTTGACAGTATCTTGTTCTATCATGTGTAGGAGGAGTTAAGAATAGTAACGTTCTCCTTCTGCCTCACTCAGGTAAAGCTGGACGAACGTGTGATGTCTGCGGAGCAGGGCCTCCTGTTTCGTCGTCTCTTCCGCGAGGACGAAGGCGTCTACATCTGCCGCTCCCTGGAGCATGGCTACATACAGACCCTGGCTCGCATCACCCTGGAAGTCCTCCAGGGGGAGACCGTGGACGAGCTCATGGCACGCGACGCCGCAGGCTTTTCCGATTCGTTCAAAGACCGGTCCACGGGGAGCTACAGGGCCTGGATGCCGTGCAGCGCGTACAGCAGAGGCGGCTCATCGAGCCAAATCGGCCAATCGCGTACCTGGTTCAAGGATATCATGCAGCTGATTGGGCCGTCGAACCTGCCGCACGTGGAAGAGTACTGCGAGAGGATGTGGTGCAACGACAAGCTGAGGAGGAAACACAAGAGCATGCTGGAGAAATACCGCCAAGCGCAGGAGAGCGCCAGGAAGACACGTAGCAAGAGCTCCGGCGAACGTAACCGGACACCGAGGGATCTCAGCGCATGGGAGGAGTAGCGGAGAGAAAGCGAGCGGGATAAAAGAAGGAGAAGAAAAAATGGACAAAGATTACAGTACAGGACAAGATGAATTGGGCAGCGAAAAGGGTCAAGACCAGCATCAACTCCTAGCTGAAACTTGGATTTGTAAGAATGAGGTAGACCAGAATAGTGCGTCTGCTTTGGCTATTAAACCTAACAGAATGGATTTAATGAAATCAGTGTATGTGTAGGTCAGGTGCTGGGGGTTGGTTCTGGATATGACCCAAAAAAACACACAAGTGTTTGGTTGTCTGGAAAGACGGCACAAAAAGAGAGACTGCTACTGAACTGAACAGGTTGTTGATATGAAGAGGAGACGAGAGACAATCCTTAACATACACTCTAAGGATGCTTTTTAAAAATCTTGATTACCAAGGACTCCTCAAGCTCTCACACATTTGCCCTTGTATAGCCTACGTTCACAGTTGAAAATGGCAGACACTGCTTTCATTTCATCAAGTCATATCAAATCTTCACAAACCTCAGATTTATAAAAACATACCTGTGGACAGGCTCTTGGCAAATTGGGGCTTCAAAAGAGAGAGACATCACATCTACATATTTTCCATCTTTGGACTACAAAATGGCAAGTTTGTCAAGTGCAGCTCTGTCACACATTGACACGTTCTGTACACACCTACTTTTGTTTTTTCACATGTCACAATGCTATCACTGGATTCATCTCCTTCTCACTTGGTATTTAACAGTTCATGTTTCTTGCCTTGCTCTACACTTGGCTTTTGAAAAATGAAATATTCATATTTGACTTCAGCTCAAGACATAACTGAGTTTGCAGTGTATTTATAAGAGGCACATAGACACTAATGCACCCAGGTTTAGATTCTTACACCACATTTCCAATGCACGGTACGGCATGGTTCGACTCACTTGGAACCATTCTGTTTTGGTTTTCCATTGGCAAAAGTTGTGGATAGTACCTGGTACTTTTTATGGTATCACCTCGGTCGAGGTTCCAAGAGAGCTGAGCCGATACTAGAAGGTGGAGTTAAAACACTGCAGACCACTGATTGGTCAGAGAGGATCGTCACAAACCCGCCATAGATGTAATAATTTCCCAAAAATTCGAAACATGTTTTTATCTAACAAAATATTTTGCTTCAATCCATTTTTGTTGGCATTTAGCCTTTAAAAAACAACATTTTATTCCATATGCGTCATTGCTGCACTATAGAACACAGTGGCACGGCCTGAGTCGTCACAATGCGCTAAAGAGATGGAGACTGATGAGGCGTTAATGGCCCATCAGCGTGAACAAAAAGATGCAGACGCCCTTGGGCGATTTGGAGAAAATAGTAGCACTAAAGAGCCTGGCGGTCCTATAGTGTTAAATATCCAAGCTGTTGCCAATAGCGACTGCAATTTTTTATTCACTCGGCCCATATTTTTTATTAAATGGCAACCCGCAAACGGAGTACAGACGTGTTTGGTTACCGATGGATGCAGGAGAGATCAGCTAAGAATCCCGCCTCCACTGAGGGGTTGCTATCTGCAGTGGCAAACGAAATTGAGAAAAGCACCTGGTACCAAAAGTGAGTCGAGTAGAGTCGAATGGAGCCCAGCCATGCAGTGGAAATGAGGCGTTACTGTATCTGATCGCGCATCTGTACATACACACACACACACACACACACACACACACACACACTCTTACATAAACTGAAATCCCACTCACCCTTCACACTGAATGCATAAGCTCAACTAGCTCAGACTGGAAGCTACCGTGAGACGACTGTTGATGGTTCAACAGATTAAAGGCACATTGCTTTATTTTTACTGCTGTGGGTTAAATGTTCCATTAAACACCAGCTACAGATCAGGACCCTCCCCTCACTGACCCTTAAAGGGGTATTTCACAGTGGCTTAGTTTCATGCTTTTGGGCACATACCGCAACCACTCCTGGAATGTACCTAATGGCCACAGGCCTGTGATGGCCCCAGTCAATCGCTGATATTTGCTTCCATGGGAATCCTTATGCACCTCAACTCAATGAAAACTAAGTCTGTGACCTTAACACCAATCTAGCAAGTTGGCCTTTTCAAATAATTTTTTCATTAATTTTATTTCGTGAGTAATTGTTTAGTATAAAGCAACCCAAGGTGAGACCTTGTTGTTTTCTTCTTTCCGACCAGCAGTCAAAAATCATCCATTAACGGATAAATTACATCACCTGACCTCTCTGTTGTGGCCTCACCTCACGCGTCAATCATCCACGAAACTCATTTTCCCACAGTTCCTCTGTGCTGTAGCTCTCCAGTGACAATAGAGGGAACAATAGAAGGGTTCACCCGTAATGGCCGACTCCTCTTGTGCTTTCTGCTTTGTAAACACTGGTTTTATGACGGTTCATGGTTTGAACACATGATAATCCACATTGTTATTGTCTTCAGTTTTTGTTGTTAAAATATAACTTTTACGGTAACTGGATCCAAAAAAAAGGCTTTCCATCCACAGGAGACAGGTGGAGAAGAGGTTTAAAACAGATAAAGAAACATGGTCTTGAATAGGGTGATAAAAAAAGAAAAGAAAAAGAGTGGAGGTCAGGAAAGACAGTCAGTGGGCGAGGAGAACAAATGCCAAGCTTCAGTTTCAGTGAGGGCTGTGTGTGGATGGGAGTGAGATCTTTTGGAGCTTCAGTAATAAAATATACAATATGAAACATAATCATAAAATGAAATGTGATAAAACTGTTTTTTTAGACTGAAATTAGTTTTAAGAGTTGCTTTCAACAGTATCACCTATGTAGCAATTAGAATACTTTAATGGAGGCTTTTGAGTTGCATCACGAGTTTAGTAACCGCCTCTGGCCCCATCATGGAGGTCCAGTGGAGAGTTGTGCAAATGATGAGTTAGTACACCTAATAATCAATGAAAAAAGGTGTGCCCATAATGTGTCCATACTTAACAGTTGATAGATTAAATACTTGATATTTATTTAATCTTGCACCTTTAATCTTTGTCCCTGCACAAGTCTGTGTACACAAGAAATCCATGCTGATATTATCTACGTTCGTAGTGTGATCCATTAATGTTGGTGGTCAAGTGGTGAAATCAGTTTCCAATTAACTTCAAACAAAAGTTAAGTATGCTTATTGGATTCATTTGAAGACACACATTTAGAAACACAATCAGTTGTTGTTGCCAAAAGAACTGAGGATCTCCACTATGGCAGCCCGAGGGGGAAACCCCTGTAATATGTGTACATAAGGAAGATGGTAAAAATATTCCGGGAGCCCTCTCGTTTAAAATTAGCCAGGAAACTACATTAACACCAGTGACCTTTTTATAACCTTCATGGCGTGTGAATGTTTTCTGAGATAAAAAGACAGGAGGAGTGAACATGTGAAGAAGAGAGAGATTTAATGAAATACGGTACAATAAGTGTCTTGTGAAGGCTGTATTTGCAATTTATAAAATTCCTAATAAGTATTAAAACCCATTTTCCCATAATTCATCACGTATGAAGTGAGTATTTTAAAAGGTGACACATTTTTACCCAGTTTGTACAGCACACTTAAGCACACATTTTACTCCAGCAAAGTTTATTTTCTTAGTTTGAGGATTGTGAGCCTGGCTATTAGACTCCACTTATGGTGTTTTCTTTAAAAATATTGTCTCTGATGTGTATCTAAACTGAAAGAAAATGACAGAGCGACAGGAGGATGGTATGCATGAAACAAAGAGACAGTTGGCAGGGTAAAATAAGAGTAGATTTATCTTGAAAATAACCCCCTCAAAAGTTCCTTTTCTCATAAGATTGTCACTTAATTTTATATTTTATCTTGTCATGTTTTTGTGGAAACAGTTTGTCTGGTCTGCTCTGATTTATGGAGATGATAAAGTCATATTTTTGTTGTGGTGGTGTCATTCTGCTTCTGTAAGCCCACATCATGAACCTGAATTACTGTCATCAGAAAATTAAGAACCGTGTTTAAGATATAACATTTGTAACTATGATTGTAAACTTACAGTGTGTAAAAATGTCTAAAAGTTTCCATTTTACGGCAACTGTCAAAATGGAACCGACAAAATAAATGCTGACACTTGTTTTGCTGGATAATGATTACATTAGTAAATTTTAGTTACTGGGGAAAAATGTGGCATTACTGATTAAATGTCAGTTATATTTGCATGTTCACACATTGTAAAGCCTTGAAATGCAGTGTAGTTGTTGTACAGTTGTACAAAGTGTGTTGTGGTATTGCATCTCACATTTATATTTTTACCTTACTCTTAAGCTAGTTCAGTGCAGTTTGTCAAAACGTTTTAAATTTTTATCAAAAACGTTGAATTTGCAGCACTTAACCTGCCTTAATGTCCAACTGTAGTGTTTTACAGTATTTAGTAAAACACTTGGATTTATCATTTGACAAACACTCATCAATGTGATCAGATATATTGTGTTAACTTTTGTAAAACTGGAGCAGTGTTTCGCTCCTGTCAAACTCCACCAGGTGATTTCACTGATCAGTTGCTCCTCCTGCACTGATTATTACTGTATGTCTGCACCTGCTCTGACCTCCACAGCTCCTCTACATCAAGCAGACGAGGTCGCAAACGCGAGGTTCAGTCAGCTTCAGACTGTGAGCGTAGAGACGCTGCAGTAAAAACATTCAGCAAAGCTACTCTCTACTCAGGATTATGTAGCATCCATGACCTTGGATGGTCTGTAGTCCAACAAACACATTGTAACCATCATGAACTTGAATAGTTCAACAAGCATGGTTTCCCTGCAAAAAAACTCTTCCAACTGAATATACAAGCAACAACAATCTCAGTGTAGAAGTTAGGCTAAAAATCGCAACGATTAAAATTGGACATTATTTTGGTGACCTGTCCCTTTATTGTACTGTAAAGTTGTGCTGGTTGTGGGGTCTCTGACAGCCTAATTTAAATGCATATTTATGTTTTATTTAAGTGTCTTCCTACCATGCATGCTATGTACTTGTATGCTATTTAACAGCATTAAAGGTTGATTTTCTAACATAAAGGAGGTGATCCCTGACTGGCTGTTTTTAAGAATTTGACTTTGTTTCTCACCAGTACAACGCAAAAATGTGGTGCGGGAAAACGGACAATGCACTTGAAAATGTTCCGCATGACAACTATGCACACTGGTTCCGGTGGCTGGCTAGCCCCATTCCATGACAAACACACATTAGCAAGGGCCTATCAGCTACATTACCATCTTCATTGCATCCCAGCTGCTGGGTGATCTAAAGCCATATATTGGCCTTTTTTGGGGTTGTTGAAGTAGTCGTGTTTGTCGTACATTATTGAGTGTTGAGAAGAGGACAGCCCATTGTCTTTCCGAAACACCAATAGTCTGAAAAATGTCCCATTGGACCAAAAAAAAAGAAGATTTTTCCGACCATTACCCCAAAAACAAACGCCCATTGCTCCGAAAATACACACTCCGTGCAACAAACACAAAGCACATGGATAATAATTATACAGAATGACAGCAATCAGTTGAAACAAAGGATTTCTTTGGTCAAACATATATTTTAGCAAGCGGAAATCTGCTGAAATCGAGGTCCGTCCAAATATGTTTCCCCCCTGCACGAATATTCCACAGGGGCGTGCAAACATTCATAAGAACCCACAAAATCAGTTTGTATAAATTTCAGTGCAAATTTTTCAGACGAAAATCCATGCTTGGGGTGAAACAGCTTTCAAAGTTTGTGGGGGAAGGGGAGTACATTTAGTGTTTTGGTTGGTCAAGACTAATGGCGCCAGTGACATAAACAGAGTCAAACAACAGTGCCCCGAAATGAGCCACTTTTATAAACTATAGCTTTTACTGCACTGAAACCAAGACATGCTCTATTTAATACTGAATCAACAATGCATAGACTGCACACCTGCTACATGGCTGTTTGGCATTTAATGTCAGGGATAAATAGTCTCGCTGTATTTCCCATGTCTGCTTTCATTTATTATTTCTATGTGTGTGTGTGTGTGTGTGTGTGTGTGTGTGTGTGTTTCTTTCTATACATATGAGGGCCAAAACCCAAGACTTGAGTTAGGATTGCTACTTACTTTCTGTGTGCACTCTCCAAAGTGTCATTAGTCAGGAGGACCCATGTGTGCGTGATTGCAGATTTCCAGACCCAGAGTTGGCCCATTACGTTACCCAGTGACTGGGTCTGGCCATGCATGTGATTGGAGAGTAATTGGGCAGTAAACATCTGTGGAAATGTGCAGCAACAATGGCCGCTTGTCGCTTCAGCAAACAGACCATCTCATAAAACCCAAACCTGCAACCGAACGACCCACTAAACGACTTCACACCCTGACAATTACCGCAGCCACATAAACACACAACTGCAGGATGAACGTACGCACATGGTTTGCACACACAGAAGTCAAGACGTGTGTGCATAACGACCCACAAACGCACATAGGTTCACACACACTGCCCTGTTTTAAAGGTCTGAATGCCAATTCAGTCTCCATTGTATAAAAAGAGTTAAAAGAGGCCCCAGTGTTTATGTTGTCCACAGTATGGGTCAAGCCTAAAGAAACAAATTATAACTTTAAAGTTATATTCTAAAATAAGAATTTATGGGTCACAGTCTACTTTTCCCACTGTTTCAAAATTGTTAAGTTATATAGGAAACAGTCTCACAAAGCAAGGCTTATCTCCACCGCACTGTGTCAAAAGGTTATCATTCTGCTATAGGGGGAAAAACACTCTGGCTTGTTTGTATTTCTTAAACCAATCACAATCAAGCACAGGATGCAACAACAGTGCCCTGGCAAAATACGCAGATAGCGGAAGGGGAAGAGAATGCTGTGTGAAATACACGGCCAATGGCGGCTTATACCCAGTCTGCATCAGGTGAGTCAGACTACATTGGAAATGAATGAAATTCTTACACTGGAAAAAGTAATCTCTTTTAAAATCCGGGTAAAGCAAAAATAAATATGTTCTGAGTTTGTCACACCACAGAAACATTTGATTTTAACCTCCAAGCCAAATTTGAATGATTAAAAACATAGCCAGGTATATGCAATTTTTAAAAATTTCAAAATCTTGAAAAAATAAGCAGAATTCGCTGCTCTGAAATGCTGGGGGCGTGTCCACTGAAGGCCCTGAAGCCACACCTTATTCTAGACTTTCAAAATGTTATCGGACTGAATCGATTCCTATAGTGAAACGAGTCATTTTGTGGGGGTTGTGACGCTTAAAACTATTTATTCACAGTTTAACGGTCTAACTCCACAACTTAGTACTACATACTGTAGTTCAGTCTTTTCACATGTTCAGCACTTATTTTCTAACATGTAAAATGGGTTTAGAAATAAATCTCAGATTTTATTTATTTTTTATTTTTTTCAGATTTATTGAAGCTACTGATAAATCAATAAAAGCACACAAAGTAAAACAGACACAAACCAATGGGAGGAGAAACATGCTGAGTGCTTCATGAGGTCTATTACTATGGACACTGGCTTCCAGCCAGTGGAGACAGACAGGTGTTGGAGGTTTGGTTGATTGGACTGCACACCTTCAAACTATCCAGCTCACACAGGTGTGTTGTGTTTCACTTATGAGACTCCTCTTGTGCAAACTGTTTGCCTGCTATGGTGGATCAGTGGTTAGTGTTGAGGCCCTGTTTCATCCCAACCACAGCCAACTGTCTTTTTGGTTGATAAAAATGCTCCTGCTATCATCCCGGCAAGTGAAGTTAGAAACATCTGAAATGTATTTAATGGCCATCTTTCAGTTCAGACTCTTTTCCTCCATATGCCACCGTGTTATTACCGCGTTGCCACTACATTATTACCGCGTTGCCACTACGTTATTACCGCGTTGCCAGCACGCGCTATAACCGCTTTGCCACCAAGTCGGGGGTGGGGGTCCAGTTGGTCTGGGGAGTGATCATCGGGTGGTATGGGGACCTGGGATGGAGCATGGGGGTGGGTGGAGCGAGTGGGAGCGAGAGAGGCCAAGGTGCTGTTTTTGATTGTGCGTAGGAAGCGTTTTGAATATCCTCTCTGCCCAAGGCTATTGAAAAGTGTGGTGGTGGATTGTGGAAGTCTGAGGGTTTGGATGAAATGCGATGGAACCGGATTATTTGCGATTTGATGATGCCTTTGAATGTATGTTTGGGGTGGTAACTGGATTTATGGAGTATAGTGCGTGGGTGTCTGTGGCTTTAAAGTAAACTGTGTTGAATTGTGTGGCTGAAAAAAGACTGTTGTATCCAGAAAGTTGACCTGTTGTGTGTCTATGGTGTACTTAACTTTGATAGATGGATGGTGGTTGTTGAGGGTGTTGATGAAACCTGGGAAGAGTGCTGGGTCTTGTGTCCAAATGCCAAATATGTCGTCAAGATAACAGAGGTATGTTAAGGGTTTGTGGGTGCACTTGGCCAGGGCTTCTCGCTCCCACTCGCTCATGTATATGTTTGCATATGAAGGAGCGAATCGCTGACCCATTGGTGGAGGATATTGTAAATTTTATGACAAATGTTCATTTTTGGAAACTTCCTTGTATTTTTAGTGACCTCTTGACCTTTAGGAGCAGCAATAAGCACTTTTATTCTGTAAGATATTTACCAATACACTACAGGTAATACAGAAGTGCAGGTCATATTTCAAGACTGGAATCGTTTCATGTTATATTATCCAGTGTTTTATTTGCCACCTCATTTTTGATACCACATCACTAAACCCCATCAGAACACTGAACATACTGTGTTCAGACTCATTCTTACATCAATACAAAGAGACACATCACATGCATTAGTACCAACTGTATAGACGCATATATCTTCAGTGTTTATGAGGAGTACTTAAACAACCACAGCTAACACAGCCTCCAGCTGGCAGGCACAGAATACAGAGCTATCTCACAATCCTCCACTCTGTGAAATGTTTTATATACACACACAAACGCATGTGTACAACCACAGACACATACAAAAAAAAAACGTGTGCACAGAATTACTTCTAACCAATTTATAGACAAACACACCCTACAGTTAAGTTGCTTTTCCTTGTGCACTCAGTACAAACTTTACGTTTAAGAATCTGGATGATAAAACACTTATTCATAAAGCCCAAGATCACGGATCTGTGTAAATAATTTAAATAATAATGTAACGCACTTTTGATGGATTACATTGAAGTTGCTTCAGAGATTGATTGGAGCCCAGTTTGGGTTAAGAGGGGGTTTCCTTTCTGCAATACTGAGGTTCCCTCTAAGGATATTTCACTTTTTAAAAAGAAATATTCATCACCACTATAATTGTCTGCGGAAAAAAAACATGAATTCCCTCAAGTAGAGTTTTCTCTTAATGGTGGACTGTCTTGTTTGAAATATGAGCATTGACCCCTGAAATATCGGCAAAAGCTGCTGACAATTTATCACCGCTGCGCTTTGATAAGAGGTTTGATAAAGTGTTGCTGGTGTAATATTAATATATATGAGAAATTGCTCAATATACTTTGCAACACAGCACACAGTTGAGTTGATTACTCAATGCGTATCAGAGATATTTCAGTCTTCCTTGGCTTATTACAGCTGGACAGCAAACCCATTATTTCTACACAGAAGAATGTGACATGTGATATGAAACAAAACCACAACTGCATTATGGTCATAAATATACGTTTGAGATGTTGGTTTGGGACTAGAAAGATTGGATCCTCTGCTTCTTACAGATTGTGGTCTTCCACATGATACATCATAACACAGTGATTTATGGATAATATGTTACAGGCTAAATTACTTATTGCTGCACTTTGATGTAGTACTTCTTTTGGGATTTCACCTCTTGGGGAACATCTAGTTTTCAGGAGGTTAAAGAGGTTAATAAAACTGCATTAGCCTACAAGGAGTAACGACACACTGGAATCACAGCTCCCTTTGATTTTATTAGAAACATTTGAACCGACTATAGGTCTTCCTCGGGCTGGTCAAGGCTATTAAATGACGCCTGGGACACGGTCTTTGACCACATGGGAGCTATGGGGGATGACACATGCACAGTGTAACTAGAGCTGCGATGTAGGAGTAAATGCCCTAGAAATGAAGGATGGTGTCCACTCAGGTGCTTTTTAGGTATGCTCGGCCTGACAAAACTTTTTTGGGGTACGCTCAAATGGATGGTGGCCGATATACACCAGAACATTTTCAAATAGAAAGCATTTGTTTATGGTCTTTTATTAAAGATCTTTTCAATAATTGCAGTAATTCTCACCCATAAAGCAGGCTAATACGCCTATTTCAGACGGAATTCTCCTCCCCTTCCGCCATCTATTTTCAAGGGCACCGTCGCTGCATCCTGGGCTTAGTGCCGCCCAAGATGATTGTTAATCCAGAGTGGGGTTTTTTCCCCTTAGTGTGGAATTATAATGGGCTCAGCCAGACCTTTCTCCATCGCTGGTACAGCACTAAAACAAAGTGTGGAGATAGGTCTGGCTATGCAAGACTATCCTCAGGCAAATGAAGCAAACGTACGTACATCCCATTCTTATGAATGTGATATATCAGGAACCTCTTTGGCACAAACATCCACTTGGGCTCAAGGATGAACTGATTTTGGAGGTCAAAGGTCACTGTGACCTCACAAAACACATTATGGGGCTATAGCCTAATTCAAGAATTCATATGCCAACAATTGCTGACCTAATAGGATCAAATTAAGTGATGACATTTTGGACAGACATGGATCAAAGCTGCAACTTCACTTGTTGGCGGAGGCATACAACCGCCAGGTGGTAATTCTAGTTTTGTGCATGTGCACATGTTTACTCTAATTTATGTTCAGATTTAACAGAATACAGCTTGTCTCCAGACTGAATCCAGAATAAACTTGGCTGACTGATCTACTTGTTTGGACTTTAAAGGAAAGACCAAGCCCTACTAAGGCTATACATCCAGGTCTTATTTGAAACGTTAATGCACTTTCCTCTTGTGGCTGTCTAAACTGGAAGAAACCATAAAGAAACACACTTGAACTGTTTACAGTCGCATGTAAACACAGCCAAAATAAGTCTCATTTATGGGTTTAATGGTATTAAATGAGTCTTAAATACATACATTAAATACACAAATTAGATACATAATGGCCTGAACTGAATGGACTTAAATTACTTTAATGATGCCGTATTCATTGTTTAGCAGTGAGTGGGACTCTTGCCAAAAAAAAAGCCTGATAAGAGAAAAGAGAAATTGTTTATAGAATAATACTTGACAGCAATAGTAAAACCATATAATGGTGTTTAATATCCACTGAAAAAACAGTTGCTGAAAGCTGGATTTTCCCAGGATAATAAACCCCTTTTGAACGTTGTAAAAGTGACAAAACATGCAATTCCAAGTGTTGCATGTATATATTAACTCAGCAGTGGTTCACCCTGCTTCTTTTCGCCTCCGCCGTCTCCTCTGCTTAGACCAAAAATATGTTGCGTTCCTGTCTCTGTTGCGTTCCCAAGACACATGAGGCCCCAGTCCGGTGTCCAAGTGTCAGTTTAAATGCATTCAAATACGTTTTACATTCAAAGTTGTGGGACAAAGCAGCTTTATAACCTCTGATTTAGCTTTATTATAGCACCTCACAGCAGTGTTATTGCCTTTTCCCAGTCGGCCCGTTGACCTCCGGTGGTCTACTTTATTTCTGGTCGACTACAAACAAGTTTCCTCTTGTGCAGCTTTTTTTTTTTTTTGTTCTGGTTGTGATCGTATACCCACTGGAGCAGTCTGTTGAACTCATTGATCCTGATTGGAGGCATGAGGTTTTCCTTTTATGCCTGTGTGCTGGAAAGAATCAGTCTCACACTGACTGACTGCAGACCATGCCTTGTCTTGTAGAGTTAGGATTTCCACAACATGTGTTTTAATTTTTTCACATGGATTGTATTTTAGCTGCTCAGTTTTTGGCATGTGATATGACAATTGTCAGTTTTGTTTCACCTATTAGCTTTGTCTCTAAAATCTGGCAATCTACAGTACTTCTGATGTGTTTTAAGTCAAATTCTGTCAAAGATTGGGACAGAAAATGGATACTTACACTCAAGATTCAATTCAAAACCTCCCTGGACATTTTGTCTTCTTGTTTACTGGTAATTATTGTTAGTTGTAATGTTCAGCATTTCCATATTAATTAATGTACTGCTGCTCTCAAAGCAGTGATTGATAAGAAAGTGCTTCAGGAAATCTTTAACATTTGCTGTTTTAAATATTCCAGCATCCACATTGACGGACATGATTTAACTGATCCTTTCTTCATTTTCTTTGTTGTAGATTGCCACTTCCTCAAACTATCAATAAAACAATTTTGAATTGATCTAATAGATCAGGGAAAGACCGTGGGGAACATGATGTACAGTTAAATTAAAGGGCAATGTTTCTACATGAAGTGTTTTCATGTCAAACACTGATGTAATAACAATGTGTCTGAGAAGTTTGACATCTGAAAATCACATGTAAGGCTGAACTGGATGACATTATTTCATTCTGTCTATGCCCCTGAATCATATTTTCCCCTGCGATTGCCTAAATGTTTGTGTGTTGGTAGGAACAGGGGATTTCCAAGGCATCCATCAACGGTCTCAGAAGCTTTTTGTTTCATTTTTGCTTGCTGATCTTCAGTTCATTCTTTAATTCATATATCTCTTTTTTTTTTCATTTTGATTAGACCTTATTAAGAGTCATGAGTTTTTCTTGATACAACTTGAAACAAACTACGAAAAATATAAGCAGATTGAATTAAATTATCTGAAAGTTTCCAAACCGACTTTCACATAGCACAGATGTCAGACTTTTGGTGTTCTGTCTACAAAAGCATGGTGACACGTTATACTTACAAAATGTCATATGGGCTGGGCTGCACACAATGTTACTTTACAGTAACCTCCCAAAGAGAAAAATGTTTTCACTTTACATACAAAGAGAAAGAATAAAGGGTAATGAATAATAAAAGTGCAGCATATAGCATATATATTTCATCACTAAATCATCACTATTTACTGTAAATTGATAACCAAGAACATTTGAAGCCTACCATCATCTAAACTCTTTAAAATCTGCAAAAAAACAAATTACAGCACAAACAAAAACATACTCTGCCGCTTTTTCAACACGAACGCAACTAAAAGTGTCAGAGTTTATTAGTGGACAAGTAAGGAGTGTTAAACAGATGGAAAAATGATCCCCAAGTTGTTTACCATCGAATTATACCAAAGCAAAAATGTTTGACTCCACATGCAAACATTGTTTTTCGTTCAGGGGTTTGTAGCAGATGTGGTCCAGATATTCTAAGCACTAAAAAACCCTATGGTTAAGATGACTAATAGCATCTATATGTGTTTATGGTAATTATACCAAGGCATATGTATTTTCACAATAATAAATTGATGCTTAAAAATGCTATATATACTGTAGCACCAGTGTGAGAAACAAATGAGGACGAGCACAGGGAGGGAGGAGCAAGAAAAGAGGATAGAAATACTGAAATGGTGGATGATGGTAAAGTGAGAGGTGAGCATTGGTACGGGAGGTAAATAAAGGAGAAGGAGATGAAGGAAAGAGGAGAAGAGGGAGAAGGAAAGGAGGAGTAATGGGAGATAAAAACCTTTAATAGAGATGTAGACGGAACGTGGTGATAAACGGAGAGAAAGGGGAAGTTGAAGGGAAATGAAGCTTGAGATGCAGGGACGCCTCATGGGGGAGAGAAGGAGAGTTCGGTCATTAATCTCTCTGTTCGGTCCAACTCATCCTCTGGGAGAACAAAATGAACAATTTCTCGGTGTGTCACAACCTGTTAAGGCATGTATTCCAGTCTCAATAATACAACTCATTACTCATTAGACAGATAGTGTCATTACACCACGATCTCACAGGACCCACGGTCACATGCTCAAGCTCAAACATTATACGACCCACTTTAAGAAAGACTTTATTATATTATTTATCTTTCAGTATTCAGACCGGCGTCATTCATCACTCGCTGACCCCTTGATGTTCCACAACAACCACAGAAACCTCACTCTCCTTCATGTTGAAGGTCTGAATGTGCTTCGTCTTCCAGGCCTCTTTCACACAAACCACAGAAGAATTCCTCGCTGCAGCTTGAAATGAGGCTTAATTCAAATTGTGTGGATTTTTTTTTTTAAATCCATCATGATTTATCCAATTTTTTCATACTCTTCAGAGGAGGCAAACTATCTGTTGATGTGTTTACAAGAGAGTCCCATAAAAATAAAGGATTTCAAGATTTTCTCAGAGTTCATTCCAGAAAAATAGTCTAGCTTTGTTCCAAAGTCACTAAAACATGTCCTACATGAAGGAGAAATGTTAACAGAAAGGTGGAAAGAAATACTTGGTTCCTGAAAAACACACTATTGAATGATTTTCTACTTGGTAATTAATGTACTTCAGTAAAATTGTCAACTTAATCCCAAGTGATGGTGCAGAAAATGGGAAAACACTCTAAATTTTACATGAAAAACAATATATTGATATCAACTTCCCTCATCTAATAAGATTAATCTGTCAACAGTTGTTCCCAAATGTTAACTTCTATTAGAACTGATGAATAACAAACATAAATTGCCTCTCAATCTATCCTTACAGCAACATACTTTCGATCGAATGCTTCCCCTCAATTCAAAAACATTTCCATTAATGGAAGTAGACTGATGAACTTTTAATGAAAGAAAAATGTATCTTAGCAGGCAAAATGTTTCCTGTTTTGACAGACTTTTGTATCTCTAAAGTTGCAACAGCTTCACAGTGACAACAAAATCTCCATTATGATACATGATTTGTACATAAAATCCAACCACAAAGCCAGGCGCTCAACTGTTTTGCATTGTTGAGCTCTCTTGAGGTTTCTTATTTACGACCACAAGAAATGATCTTAGTCATAATATATAGAGACAGCGTTCCATAGTAATCAGACTTGGTATGCACTTTTCTAGTACTTTAAATATTAATATAGACTTCTCAATATATAAATATGCCATTACAATAAGACCTAATTTACATACATAAAATGATTTCATTAAGTATGAACATTCATATCTACATTTGCATTCTAAAAAGTTAGCCATAACAGTATATGTATAGGCCTATAATGTAACACAATACTTTGTATGTTGTATACTATTATATCGTAGTAGAAACCTGCAGACATCTGTCGTAATAGAAGTGCAACAGTTGATCTCAACCTTGTTTTATAGAGCAAATACAAAAGTGGCACTTCCATTTTAACATGTATTTACCGTCCTGATCATGACCTGTCACAAGACTAAGAAGTCAAGTCTGATTTACTTTTTGTTGGCTTACATTCATGGTGAACTCAGAAATGGGAAAGGGAAGAAAGTTTTTTTTTTTCCATAAATCCTTTTGTTGTTTTCTTTCTTTAATCTGGTAACGCAAAAACCTCAATGAACCTCTCTTGGCTGTAAATCATCAAACTGAAAGAAAGGACTCCAGGTCTTAAATCTTTTCCCAAACCCTTTGGGCTGACTCAAAGTGAAACTGTTATCATTCTTTTAGGATATAGTCACTCATTTCCTTGAAAATCCTTCTTTTCTTTCACAGCTGTTCATGATTGCAGGTTGTCGATGATTGCAGGTGTTTAGTAAATGTAGTGGAGCAACCATGTAGCTTTCAAATGCAGTGGATGAACACTGTTAACACCCCTCAGATGGAAAGAAGCCCAGGTAAACTTCTTGAAAAATCAGAGCCATTTTTGCTTTTACGACTTCATTATAAGACATTACTGTATACACATAGTATATACTGTACAGTACCAGTTTCATTCCAAGTTCACTCAGGCTCAGGTTGCCAAAATTAAAGAACACGCTTTAGATTAAACAGAAAGGTCTGGAGGTCATTGATAGTAGACTGTAATCTGAAGAAGGTTTGTGGTCGGGTTGATGACATACAAGATCGTATCATCAGCATAAATAATACTTATTGCCCAATTTAGCACTGTAGTGCCCATTTTTATGTAATGGCAGGGGCCTAATACTGACCCTTTAGGGACACCTTTATAAAGCATTTGGGGACTTGACTGGAAACATTTGGCAATAACAGTTTGAACGTTACCAGAGAGATGTGATTTGAACCAGCTGTAAGCAGAATCATCCAAACTCACTGAAAGCAACTTATTTAACAAAATGTTGTTGTCAACAGTATCAAAAGCCTTGTAAAGATCTACAAAGAGTGCAGCACAGTGTTGCTTCTTATCAACAATGTTATTCACAACAGCAGTTATTGTACAATGGCCAAGTCTAAAGCCTGACTGTGTTGAGGCTGAAGGATGTTATCATCCTCAAGGAAGCCACGTAGTTAAGTAGTTGTGCTAGAATGAGGACGCTGGCTATCATATGCTGTACAGATTGTAAAGCCCCTTACGACTGTGTAAATAAAATTGACATATCAATATTATATATGTACCTATGTAACTGGTTCCTTTATAATGGAGAAAATAAGAAGCAAACATTAAGAGATCTGTGCTTGTCCCACTTAATTAAAGTTACTGTGAGGAACTTTTTATCGGATGTGAAACTGTCTTAATGTAATACTGATACCTCTATATGACCTACCTCTAACGAGACCATTAGCGAGAATATTTGCCATTTCTATATAGTCTTAATGTTTGTCGTCAGTGCCACCGGGTCACAAAATTAGACAAAATCATGTACGATCACCAGAAACTCCTTCAGCTCAGACTCCAGTGGGGCCCTCCGGCAGCAACAAGCCCACTGTGGCCAGACCCAGATCCGCCTTTGCTGCCGCCTTTGACCGCGGTCGGAGCTCTAGCGGAAGGTGGAGAGCTCCACAACCAGCAGCAGTGGCTCCTCCTCCAGCCAGGAGCAGAGCTTCTCCTCGCTGCTCCGCCGGTCCCCGCTGGGAGACAACACTGACACCACGCTGCTGGAGGCCCAGGCTGTATAGCAGGGCCCCCTGGAGGGAAAGGATTCACAGGAGAACCAGAACCGGGACTGCTCGGGTGTCAGACTGTCAGACCCTGCTGCAGTAAAATGAAAGGTTTTCAAAAACGACTCTGGTGCTCGGAAATACTACCGCTTTTGTCCACAGGGACCGCCAAAATCAACACAAAATTGAAGTTCCTGTAGTAGCTTTAACGGTTACCAACTTTAAACTTGATATGAACTTTCTCTCTAGTTGCTTTTGCTTGTAAAATCACATACACTAGAGGACATATTGAGGTTTGTAGGTTGATGCTTTAAAGCAATACAGATGGTTGTTGTTAACTATTATTTATATAGCGATGACTCACCACTGGCGTCAGCTCATTTGCACTTGCGTCTACCTCCAGACAATCCACTTGCTGTTGCTCTGTTGTCATCGTAAATAGAACGCAGCCTGTCATCAGGAACCGCCACTGATGATGTTTTGGCCTGTAATTTCCTGGCATTAGCGAGATCCTTTTCAACAAATACAAGAGCATTATTTAAGCCGTACGCAGATGTTTGTTTCAAGGCAGAGGAGAACATGTGTTTTCATGCTGAAGGAGTCATCCTTTAGGTATTAGGAACTGATGGAGAGAGAGACAAAGAGGTGCTGTTTTTACCCACAGCGGAATAAACAACTGAGAGGAGGACAAAACACCTGGTTTAGAGGTGGAAGTAAACCATACACCAACGCACAATTACATGCTAAAAGTCGGGTAAATAACTTGCATACCACCGGTTGTTTATCATCACATACACTTATGGTTCACTTCCTTTTCCTGTTTAGAAGCAAGCTGGATTTGATCCTTTTCCAGATTGCCTTGATTATGTCAGAGGTAATGGCCTGTGTGTGTGTATGTGTGTATGTATGTGTGTGTGCGCGTGTGTATGTATGTGTGTGTGTGTGATCGCTGCAACAGCTGTACTGGGTAACAGAGCAGGCACCTCTGGAACAACCCACCTGAGACCAAACCTTTTCATACACTCTTGCCAATATAACTTATGTTGTAAAAATGTCTCCCTCTCATATACAATTCAATGAATCTTTAATGACATTTTAATCAACAACATGTTGCCAAAGCATATACATAAAATACGCAGAAAAAGAGGAAACAAAACCAACTGAAATATGACTGAAATAAGAAGAAACAACAACTTGAGTTAATTGGGTATGTCTTTCACATAGTTTGTTTACCAAACTTCTGTCTTTCCTCTCATCTTATTCCATCCCGTTGCCTCTTGTGCCGTTTCTATTACACACATATTGATTCAATCAACTTATTATTCTCCCCTCTCTCTCTTTCTCTCTGCAGACACACACACACGCACACACACACACACACACACACACAACACATGCCGCTGCAGTGAAGAAGTATCTTTATATTCCAGTGAAGTGAATGATTAGACCTACTGTGTGTTTATTAAAGATTAACCTTCACTTACTTTGTGTAAAGAGGGTTAATTGATTCTCCAGGTAAGAGGGGAGAGGAGGGTGTGTGTGCGTGTGTGTGTGCGTGTCTGTGTGTCACAGGAAGTATCCTGTGGTCACTCAGCTACTTCCTTCCTAAAGGTGTGGTCACACCTTGCAGGAAGTCAGGCTCACATGTGGTCTGGCTGAGGCATTGTCAACAGATGGCCCACCTTCCTACTATACCTCTGTGTGTTGCTATTATTATTTGTTGACTTACGCAGCTCATTGTTACTGGAGCTTTTTTACATGAACTTTACTGAATATAATCTTTATTTTATATCCAGATCAAGAGCTGCAAGCTCTCCACAACTTTGTTTTACGACTTGTGAGATGCAAGTACGAGCATCGTATCTGTTTTATTGGCCTAATAAAGAAAAGGGTATAAAAACAGTTGAAGTTCTGGTACAGATTACTATCTACTCGCTTTGTTGCTTCTGTTCCTGCTCGGTTTCATATACAGTGTCTGTACTTCACACTGAGCAGTTTATGTATACATCCTGTGCATGTGTATGTGTATATTTAAGTCTGCAAATCATCCCGTCATTCGTTCAAAAAATCTCTTGATTGCGGTAGGTTTTGTTAATTGATGTTCATAATCTTTTGCACTTTTTGGAATATTGGATTAAAATCAAATTATTTTGTTTTGCTTTTAGAGCCATGCTAGCTGCAACCATGACTATGATCTTTTCCCGAACCTTAACCAGATAGTTTTAGTTGCTTAACCATCCACTTAACCATAAGGGTGGCACAAAACACTCATATGAGTAATTTTTGGAACCGATTTGGGCAGCACTGACGAACACCCTATAGTATTTTGTCATTAGCTATGAGGTATGAACTTAACTTCTCTGTGTGAAGAGGTGATTAAATGAGGTGTGATTCAGGGACACAGCAGCCACTTCACTTGCACAGATGATTAAATAACCAGATTTTGCTCAGGAGACACTTCACTTTGGCAGAGACCATGTATATTACTAATCCACGTACCTTTTATTGAACAGAGCTCAATAACAGTCGGATATTCACGTCTCTACTTGCCGACACCTGACATAACAGAGACAGGGAGGCACTGCCAATTAATTACACTCTCTTTGTCTTTGAAGTACAACGCTATAGAAACTCTAATGAAATGTCTTGGCTGGTGGTAATTGGAGATCTTTTAAGGTATGTTTATGTCTGAGTGGGATAAACTATCCCATACAGTTGACTAACTGTCTCAGCACTTCAGGTCAAATAAGCCTTTAAACCCTTTTCTTCAAATATTTGTATCATTAAAGATGTCAAGTTCGTTCTCTCTTTCTTTACTTTACTGTTGTTGTTTTTTTCTTTTCTTACTATTTATCCTCTATAGAAACAATTTGCTGGGGGAGTGTTTGGGTTTTCAAGCTGCTGGGTTTCCATCACCGCAAATCAAGCTGTGGTCAAAAGTCTGAAGTGCGTGTGAATGTGTGTGTGTGTGTGTGTGTGTGTGTGCGTGCGTGTGTGTGTGTGTGTGTGCGTGTGTGTGTGTGTGTGAGTTTGTGTGTGACTAGTTAGTGGGAGCCCTGTCTCCTTTGTATCAACAGGCTTTCTGACTTGCTGAGGCTAATCACCGCGGTAATTACTGTTAATTAGGCTCATTAATCATTAGAGCTGTCAGTCTGTTTCACTGCCTGGTGGAGAGCTGGAGGGTGTATGTGTTGTATTGGTGGGTAAAAGACAAGGTGATGGGGTTAATCTATAGTTTAAAATACACTATTTTGTTTTAAAAGTGTAAAAAAGACTACTTATTGAAGGCTGTCCCATGCATGGCTCAGCATTATATAATATTTCACCACGTCACTTTTACTAAGTCAGAAAATAAAACCAGACATAAGCATGTCATGCAACCAGAAACAACTTATCAACAAAAATATTCATCAGATTTGTGTCTGCATTGTATAAAAGCAGGGTGAATTGATATTAAAACAAAAACTGCTATGAGAATAACAAAGTTTGCCCTTTTTTTTTTACATATTGTACAAAAAAGAAGCCTTGAACCCAACATTTTCACATAAATGAGGCACATTAGGACAGATCAGAAGCAGGATTATGGATATTTCAAACCATCCAGCCATATCAAATCCATTAGCAAATAAGATGATGATGACATTTATTGATATATTTATATATCCTTTAGGTCCGGGTTCCGTCAGTACACAGAAATGCCCAATACGTGATGTTTATGTTATTGAAAGAGTCGGTTAAATCACTGTGTGTAGTTGTGTAACTGTACAGAGTCGCTTGAATGAAATAGTTTGGTTTGAAAGCAGCTTTAATGTGACTTTATTTCTCCGACATGTAACACAAGAAGTCGACTGGAGGAATATAATCCCTCCGTTTATTCAGAGATGATCTACATACGCTACATCTCAATGAGTTAAATCACTTTCATGGGAGCAGTTATGTATTCCAATGGTTCATTGAAACCGTTTTACATTCACCATATGACGTGTTTATTGTATGAGACAGTGATGCAATCACGGGGATACACATTCTCCTGTTTCTCATTTAAAACCCAACGTAAACAATCCGGCATGTAGTGGAAGAATAGTGTTTATTCATTCAGCAAATGCAGTTGAAGCCTCTGTGCAGCTCTGACTCTAAACATGCTCTCATGTTATATTGAACTAGTGGGTGATGAAGGGTCACGATGTCAATTCAGAATCTCTGCTGGATATCATCGCTTCCTTTCTGCATCATTTACTGACGCTGTCATGCCATAACAATAATCTTATTTTGAAGTAAACTTTTATTGGAGGTTTTATTTAGAAAAGAGAAGAAGAATACAATATCATCATGTTGTAGCAGTTCAAAATAAATTGAGCTAAGGTTTTTTTGTTGTTGTTGTATTTTCGTAAATACAGAAGGAATGTTAATCTTAATTATGAACAATTATAATAAACTAAACCGTGGATTCGTTCCTGGTGGTGGAAGTGGCAGTCTTTAGATGTGTCCGTCAACAAGAGTTACTTTGTGAGAGCAGGTGTTTTAAATTAAGTTGATGAAATCTTGTCTCTAGAAGCCCCTCGCCTTCCCCTTTAAAACAGGAGTGAGTTGACTGTCCAGCTGTCATTCCCAAACTTCCCCCTCACCTTGAGCAGAAACACGGCCAAAGCTCTGAGATTAGCTCATCAGAAATTACTCTACAAGGTGGTGTGCCATTCCCTTTTTGTCTATCTCACGTCTTGGGTGTGTTGTGGTCACTGCACATGCTCAGCAAGCATTTATCATAGTGACCACGCGCTACCTGTGTGAGTTGTTGTTTGTTGTGTGTGATTATTTTTTCCCCTTTGCTCAGTGAATTCTGGCCATTCCCCATACCTGCCCACATGCTACCTTATCATTTTCTACCTCAGTTTACTTGAGATTTTATTTGTTCATTTAAATAAGAGAGGCATTTGTTTGTTAAAGTTGAAGAAGCCTTTGTTAATTAAGAGTTAAGAGGCATTTATTTATTAAAACTGAGGATTTTCTTTCCATTAAATTTTTTTTCAATTACATACGGATTGAGTTAATTTGATTTGTTTTGTGTGGTTGGAAAAAAAGCCAATCACCCCTTCCTGGCTATGATCATATCTCCAGTACCGCCACATTGTAATATGTGTAGACTCTTTTGTGGCATTGTGATAATTTTCAAAAGCTTTGGTGTAGAGCAGGGGTGTCCAAACTACGGCCCGCGGGCCAACTGCGGCCCGTGGTCCACTTTTAATTGGCCCGCAGCAAATTCTAAAACTATAATGGAATGTGGCCCACACATGAAACTTGCACTTGAGTGTATTGTAGTTCTTAGTTTTACCACGAGATGGAGCTACTGCCTTCAACAAGGCAGATTCTCTGCAAAACACAATTAATCAAAGAAAAAGTTTGCCACGGATGACCAAAAATGGCAGAACCAAAGAAACGCAAGATAGCAAGTGAGTGCAGAAAATTTCAGACACGGTGGGAAAATGAATATTTTTTCATAGAGGTCAAGGGGAAGTGTGTCTGTTTGATTTGCAATGAAACTGTTGCAGTGATGAAAGAGTATAATGTACGAAGACACTACGAAACCAAACATCAGACCTACACGTCCTACACTGGTGTTGAGCGAGAAGAGAAAGTAAAGCTAATGGCAGCTAGCCTGCTAGCTCAACAACAGTATTTTTTCCGTGCTAACAAAACACAAGAAAATGCTACAATAGCTAGCTACGAAGTAGCTCAACTCATAGCGCGACACGGGAAACCTTTCTCAGATGGGGACTTCATAAAACAGTGCCTCACTAAAGTCGCAGGAATAATGTGCCCGGAAAAGATGCATGAATTCAACAGCGTGAGCATGTCCAGAAACACAGTTGTGCGGCGAATCGAAGACTTGTCAGCTAACTTAAAGCATCAAGTGTCACATAAAGCTTGTGCTTTTGATTTTTACTCGATTGCATGTGATGAGAGCACAGATGCCACAGACACCGCACAGCTGTTAATTTTTTTGCGTGGAGTTGACGATAACTTTTGCATTACGGAGGAGCTGCTTGATCTCAAGGGTCTCAAGGGCACAACAACGGGTAAGGACATGTTTGAAGCTGTGTCAGATGCAATTGACAAGATGGGACTTAAATGGGACAAGCTGTGTGGAGTTACAACCGATGGGGCTCCAGCTATGACGGGCGAGCGCAAAGGAATGGCCTCTATGGTGTGTGCCAAGGTGCGAGAGAGTGGAGGTGAGGCTGTTAAAATGCACTGTATCATCCACCAAGAAGCCCTCTGTGCCAAGACAGTCCAGCTTGGCGATGTGATGAACACAGTTGTGAAAACTGTCAACATAATTCGAGCACGAGGGCTCCATCACAGGGAATTTCAAGCTTTCCTATCTGATGTTGATGCTGAATACGGGGACCTACTTTATCATTCTGAAGTGCGCTGGCTCAGTCGCGGCTCCGTGCTGCAGCGGTTTTATTCCCTGAGATCAGAAATTGATCAGTTTTTGAAAGAGAAGGACCGACCTCTTCATGAACTGAGTGACCCTCTATGGTTGGCAGACCTGGCATTTCTAGTTGATCTTACTGGTCATCTCAACACACTGAACAAGAGCCTGCAAGGCAAAGACCAGCTTGTGCCACAACTTTACGCACACATGAAAGCATTCTGTGTGAAGCTTCGTCTCTTTGAGACACAGCTACGTAACTTCAATGTTGCGCACTTCCCCACGCTGTCCGAAGTCAAAGTTGCTTTTCCAGAGGTCAACCTTTCTGCTAAAAAGGGAAAATATGTGTCTGTCATCACATCTCTCATGACAGAATTCAGTCAGCGCTTCCAAGATTTTTCTGCCATTGAGAAAGAAATCAAGCTGTTCTCGACTCCCTTCCTGATGGATGCGGAAGAAGTCGAAGAGAGTCTGCAATTAGAGCTCATCGAAATGCAGTGTGATGATTCTCTGAAGAATCAGCATCAGCTTCTCCCCCTACCCGACTTCTACCGGAGCTTGGAAGAGGCCAAGTTTCCTCTGATGCGACGCCACGCAAAACGAATGATGAGTCTGTTCGGCTCAACATACATATGTGAGCAAACATTTTCTCTGTTAACTCTGAACAAAAGCAGACTGAGAACCAAAATGACCGACAGCCATCTCTGTGATGTCCTCCGCATCTCAACCACCAAACTTACTCCCGACCTGCCAGCCATCCTTCAGTCCAAAGCGCAGCATCACTGCTCCCACTAAGTGCAGTGCTGTTCCCATTATAGGTGAGTTAAAATATATTACACAGTATTCATGTGTTCACTAGCCTAATTACTTAATAAATTCAGTCAATTAAAGTTGATAACATTTCATCAAAAACGTTAGTTGATTTGTTAACAACCCCAATAACTTATTATTAATATACCCATCCCCTTTTCCCCTTATTGTCCCCCTGTATACAGGGCTGTGAAAGGGGATCACCATCCTGACTAAGAAGCAATCTCAGGCTGCTGTTTTGAGAATGAGCTGCCAACCCTTTTTGTAACAAAATAAATGAAAACACATTAATGGAAAGTTCTGATGTAGGATTTTTTTTTCTTTAAGCATATTCAAATATCAAGCATAATTTACCTCATTTGATTAATTTTGTTAATTTTAAAACCCTAGAGGTGAGGGGATATACCTCACCTCTAGTGAGTGGCCCAGCCTTTCGTATATTTTTCTGTATGTGGCCCTCAGTGAAAAAAGTTTGGACATCCCTGGTGTAGAGTTATAGAATTGTATTCCATGGTAGTTGAGATGATGACCAAGCTATATCAAAGTTTTTAGAGGACTTCTAATTAATTCTAATTATCTGTTTTCCAAAAAATATTTTTTTTTCTTTTTAAAGAGCAGAAAAAAACTTCTGTATCTTAAAGTGCGTGTTGTGCCAGTTGGATCTTACTACATCTAGAAAAAGTGTAATTTATAAAACTACAGTTTACTAAGTTACCCACTCTAAAGGGGTTAAAGAGTTAAGATGTTTACTTGTAGCAGAGAAGCTTTTTATTTGTCAGTGTTCACTCTATTAGACAGTAAACTTTATTTAACATGAAAGACATAAAAAAAACTCACAAGGACACATGTAATTCGGCGAGGGAAAAAACAAGAATACAAAAAAGAAGAACTTTCATGGCAAACCTAATTCTTTCAAGGTGGAAAGCACCATTTCAGATAATGCTGAATATTGTGGGTGCTTTAGATGTTTTCCATAACCGGAGTAAAATTGTCTTTATTTTTATAAGGCTAAATTAATTGTATGATGTGCCAGACATGTTCCTGGGTCTGAGTGCACAACAGTACCTACCACTTAAGAAAAACAAAATCTAAAACACTCCGACAGAAAACAAAGCTGTCTTTATGTTTTAGGTAAAAATGGCATCTTTGTATTCTAAATTGTGTTATGAGCTCACTGAGGACTGTAGCAGTCGACCGGCTCCATATATGTCTGTGTTTAACATTGTATTGAATGGCATGGAAATGACTGGAATAAGCCTTCTCTATTCTCATTAACTGGTGCAACAAATTGAACGTAAACATGCTGGTGTATATAAAGGGCATTAGTGTGTGTGTGTATGCGTGTGTTGGGGTCTCAGTGATATCATGTTTCATACAGAGGCCACTGTGTGCCAAAGTTACATTCACCCTCTTATGATACATTCTACTATATATGGAAATATGTTCACTTTACTGAGCCGGAGAGAGAGACACCTGCATCACACACACACACACATACACACACAAATACGTACACACACATGCTTGTACTTGTATACTTGTAAGGACCATCACTGTTGTAAATGGCTCCGACTACAGGACTTTCAGAATACAGCCAATTACACTGTTGTCATGCTATTAAAACGGTGTTATTGGTCGCTATAAGCACCATAGATGTGGGTCAATAGGGACGTATTACACCCAATAGTAGCTTTTATCATCTATTCACATGGACTGTGAAGTTGATGTTCACAAATATACGCATTTCCCATCCCAAACGTGCTCCGACTACAGGCATATCTTCTTCAAGTCTTATTCTAACTTTAACTCTAAAGCCAGGACTTAAAAACATGTTTGTTTGAAATGTCCTCATTTTTCAAAAAAGCTCAGTCCTCACAAAGATAGAAGTACAAGAACACACACACACACACACACACACACACACACACACACACACACACACACACACACACAGAATGGTGAAGTGGTACCCAGTAAAACCAGCATACGGAAATGAGACCTCAATTTGGACCCCACAGACCATTTGCAGACCCATTTTAACACACACACACACACACACACACACACACACATACACAGAAAACTGAGGGCCACTGAAAACACTGGGGGACAACATGTAATGGGTTGCCAGTTTGAATAATGTGGACCCAATTTAATTTTGTATTTACGACTGGTGACCACATGCTGCATTAACGTGTGTGTATGTGTGTGTGAGCGCCACTGAATGCTTAAACATATGTGAATGTTTTTCATGTGTAAAGGAATGCAAATGGTCTCACTCATGTATAAATGTGTGTGTGTGTGCGTGTGCGTGTGCGTGTGCGTGTGTGTGTGTGTGTGTTGTATGTTTCCCCAGCGCTGACAGGCAGGTCCTGATGATATTAGTATGAAGAATGTGGGTCGTAATGTCAGAGATGGAGACACTGATAATACTGATATACAGATGGAACAAGGAGAGAGAGAGAGAGAGAGATCATCTTGTACGGTGTGCTTTGGCAATACTGTGTTTCAACAAGGTCATGCCAATAAAGCCTCATTGAATTGAATTGAATTGAGAGAGAGATTTGGATTTGTTTTTCTTTCTTAAAACACTTGTTTCTAACATTCATGTAACAGTACCTCTGTAAGGCTTTGTGCACTCTAGGAGGAGACAAGATAAAATTCATATACCTCTGTTGTGCAGACTTACTATCGTCTGTCAAATGTTGGCCACACCAAATGTATGAGCATTTACATTTGACATGATTGTGTGAATATCGCAGTAGTAATGAATGGAAACAAAAAGACACGGATTCAGTAAAAAATGAGACCTGGATGTGCAAAGACAAACAAATATACAAAATGAGATTAAAATGCTACACAAGTTAGTAGAACTCCTGTGTGTCTCAACATTTTTTATGTAATGACGCAATTACTAGAAAAATATTTTTGCTTTGTTTGTTAGTGTGTATTCTTTGAATGTTTTGAACCTGTCTAGCTCACCCTATACGTACTGTACCACCTGTTGGGTTCCAGAGATGATGGAAGGTCAGTCGCTGGCCTCTGTAGTAGTCGGAGAGTAATCAGCATTTGTTGAGCTGTCTTGTTCAGCTTTAAGGAGCTTCCTGGGGTCTGGTTTTTGCTTCGGTTTTATTGAGATTAATAAACTTCCCCTTTTGTGGATTAACTTCCTACAGTGGACATATAACATTGTGGAATGGAGAACATTCATTAAAACAGTACTTCATTGAGATTTCTCATGTAATAAATAATACTTAAGAAATCTCAATGAAGTACTCTAACGCTATGTTGCCTTACATCATAGCGGGACTGCCACCATGTGGGCAAGACACAGATGACATCATTTAGAATCCAGATCTGGGACAAAGTAGATTAAACATTTATTCAAACTAAACTAAATTGAGTTAAATCAGGATCTGAATGAATCAACCTCTGTTACATCATTCTGCTTATTGTTTCCCCAGTCATTCATTCATTCATGAAAAATCATACTGGCATACATTAAAAACAGAATTGCAGCACATCCACACAATATGCTGATTTTTTTTTCCCCAGGTCCCGTTCCCTCTCTTATGCAATATTATAGAACAGATGAGGGATTTCATTTTTAAGTAACTGCATATTTTTATTGTGTTAATCAAAAACAATCTGACATGACATTTCACAAAGACCTCTGGGAGTATTACAGTGCACCACGTTAACTTTGGCCTTCGACCTTTGAACTTTCACCTACAAACCGCTCTACGCTCACACACACACCACTGTTCCTTTGCCATTATATACAGAGCTCTGCTTTCCCCCAAAACTTTCACACACACACACAAACCACAAGCACACATTCATCTCTCGCTCACACACACACACACACACACACACAAGCCTCTCGTTGTGAGCTATCGTACAGGGGTGCGTCACATGGCATGGGATACAACAGGAGTGTTGATTGGAGGGCTGTGTGAACAACAAAGACTCTAATTGGACACTGTTCGGGAGGATTTTTTTTTTTTTTTTTTTTTTTTTTACCATTGGCTGTTATGTCCAAAAAAATGTTGAGGATGAGTCCTTTTCAGCAGAACATGAACAATACAGATGTAAATCTACATTTATAAGAAAAAGAAAAATCCACCACAACATATCAGCTTATCTTTGCACATAAATACATAGGAATAATAATAATATTCAACATTGTGCTTTCTTTCTTTCTCTCGCTCTTTCTCGCCACCGCACCATTGTCAAACGCGTCAGCCACTAACATCGGTCATGCAATTTCAAAAGAGCACAAAACAACAGCTGGCTTAAAAAGAGAGACTCGAGCAAATTTGACATCACTACCAATGTGAATACTCTCTCATTAAGGAAAAAGAAGTACACGACTAATAATCTCCATTTAGTGAATTAGTAGTCTAAATTTAGTTCTGCAGTTTAAATGCAGACAGGTGGCATCTTCTTACATTTAAACTCATTTTTTTAATGTGTTTAACATCCTGGATGTGGTGTCAAAATGCAGAGTGTCCCTTTTACAGGAGTCAGTCCGTTCAGTTCGGTTTAAAGAGTTAATTACATCTCTATAAAGAAGGTATATAAATAACAACGACAATGATTCCATACATCTAAAATCCACTCGCAGACCTAGTTTGTACTGCCTCCTGTTATCGCGGCCTTTCTGTGTGAATTCATGAACACACCAAAAGCCAAATCTAGCCAATTTCCGTACACTGAAAATCTTGAAAGCAATGATACTAATGCAAAATGTGTGGCAGCAACACAAATTAGACCATAATTTCATCATAAAAATGCATGATCGCAAAACATAAAAGCAGGTTTTATGTTACATGGCCATTTGCTTTCTTTCATGTGGATAGACTATGATATAATACAGTATGGTACCACAGGAAGGCTCCTCATCCGAGCCCTTACACACAATGGACACTACGGGGGGGCAGGCTAAACACACCATGTTAGCACAGACGACCAACAAACTTTACAGATAATACACACAGAGAGAGAGAGAGACACAGAGAAGGAAGACCTTATCGTACTAATTGTCCATTAGGAAGAGATGACATCATTAAGCAGCAAAAGTCAATGATATTAATGACTGTAACACGACGTTGAGAAGTGATTCCAACAGTGTGTGAAGTCATATGGAATTTTTTTTTTTCTTCGCAGACAGTGAAATGCATTGTGGGTAGCGCAAAAGAGCAGCTTTCTGTGCATTTTGCCATGTTGAGCGAGGAGTCGGCGACTCGCTCGTCTTTGCATATATGTATTTATCACAAACAACATATGCAAGAACAGTGTAAAAGAGCAAGGAGTAGAAGTACCGCTAAGAATACAAAAAACAAAATCATAGTTTCACTCATAAATATCATGCTAATATATATATATATGTATATATATATATATATATATATATATATATACTGTACTGTAGCCCAGAAACATGGGTTGTCATACTAGAGTCCCTCTTCCTCTTCACCCACACCACATGATTTCTCCTTTATGTTAATGCACAAAACATTAAACACAGCCAAAAGTAAAACCAATAAATAGCAAATTTTAGAGTGAGGTTTGGATCGCCTATATGCACTAAAACTTGTCTTGATGTAATCCAGATCTTATTTGGGCTTTTATTAGCTTTAACAAATTGACTTCTTTGTGCTCCAGCTTTGTCTGTTTACTGTAAACATCTCATCTTTCTCCCACATCATGGAATGCCAGTAGTTTTTCCACCCCTCGTTCTCTAGTGGTTTGGACCAGTAAAGCAATATAATCATATCTTGCCAGATACAACTGCTCTCCAACCAGGACTGCATTGTGTTGTGTGATTTATTTTTGCTGCAGCATGCCTCAATGTGCCTAAGGAAACCACTAAAAAAAAAACTACTATATAATATAACCAGTTTGCAACATGCTGATGTGTTCCACAGGCTGCCCCACGCTGCTGGCATCTCCACCTCTTCTGACTGACTGCATTATGTAATATGTGCAACAAAAGCACTACAGGAAGTTGATCAATGTACCTGTAGAAATAATGCTTTAGAAAGTGTTTGTCTGCATGCTTGTGCAATTGCACATAAATAGTTAAATGTGTTTCCAGTTAGAGACCGTTACTTTCCAGTATATTCCAGTTTCTCCATTCCTTCCCCGTTATGCGCAGCACCCAAGTCCACCCTTTTGTCCACATTGGTATGAAATCTTCAGGTAAGAAAAGCCGCGAGGAGAGGTCATCCAAAACTTTGGGGGCTGATTGTGTTCAGAGTGGTGCAGTCCAGAGAGCAGGTGTTCATACTGTGAGCAAGTATCCACATATAACATGTAGTAGGCAAGCTTTAATTACCCAACAAAAGATGTGGTAATCCTGTGTTGTGAACCCCAATCCATATACAGTCAGTGGCAAAGGGAATGACAGGTGAGTTTGAGTTTATAAAGGTGGGTTCACTCCCACGTACCTGCTTATACTAAGCTAGTGGAACAGTGTAAAGGGATCGTGCAGAATCAGTTTGGGCAGTAAGGCAGCACATGCAGGGGCTGGCCAGTGGGACGAGGACTCAGGGAGTGGGGTACCATATAGTGGGAGCATCCATAGATAAAATATACACAATAGAGGAGGTGTGTGTGTGTGTGCGTGTGTGTGTGTGTCTGCGTGTGTTTTCATGTGGTGTGTCTGTACGTGTGAACACCTCCAGGAGTTCTTGGTCTCTCAGTCTATTATTCGCCTCTTTTCTTTCTTGTATCAGTCATTCTTTTCTCCCTCCATGTCTTTCTCTACGCTGTTACTCCCCTGCGCTGCGAGGCGCCCGAGGGTTCGGTTTCCCGTCGTGGGTCCGGCGGTTTCTCCCCTTCCTTATCTCCTGAAGATGCTTCCACTTCTTGTTAGCTGGGCGGACGGCGGAGCCCAGAGGCGGGACCTCCTTCCCCGGAGCAGGAAAGGTCTTTTCCCCTTGGTCGCCGCCTCCGCCGCCGGCATTCTTTCGCGCCCAAACTTGCTCACAAATCTGGTCGACGGTGCTCAGGTTGGGGTGGTCCACCAGCTGCATGAAATCCCGGTACCAAAGCTTTTGGTTGGTTGGGGACGCGCCTCCGCTGCGGGGGTCTAATCGGACAGGGGCGTCCGAGGGCAGGTTGGAGACTGAGGTGGATGATGAAGGTACGACTTCCAGGGTGATGCCTAGTAAGGTTTGGGTGAAGCCGTGCTCCATGGCGTGGCACTGGTAGACGCCGACGTCTCTCTTCAGGACTCGGCGAATCAGAAGGCCTCTGTCTGTCTGGAGGATGCGGTCATCTAGACGCACCTGGAAAACAGAAATAATTTCATTGAAATGTTGGAGCTGAACTATGTGCCGTATGCTGCCATTTTGTCCTATTGTACAAGTGCGTGTCTTGGCACCAATGTCATCCAGGAAAGTCCCATGTACATGTGTAAAGACATGGGTGAATTATGAGACAATGGCCCCTGGGCACGGACATGCAAAAGGCCCCACCACTTCTCCTACATAGGACCAAGACACACAGTGTGTCTCTTTGTAGTCTTTTCGTGGTTTTGTGTCTCTTTGTGGTTGTTTTGTCTTGTTTTGGTCGTCTTTAATCTCTTTGTAGCTGTTTTGTCTCTTTCTGGTCATTTTTCATATCTTTGTGGAATGTTCTTTCATCTGATGTGACTTTAGGTATAATAATAATCATCACCAAGAACTCAGGAAAAAAGCAAAAAGGATCGTCAAAAGCAAAAAGGATCGTCATTACCAATTTCAGTCCAATGTTATGGCGCTATGTCTTTACATTGCTTTTCTGAAGATGAGTGATCTTGCTTAACAACGATGTCATGTGGGGGAAATTATGAAATCTGGATAAAGATTTTTTTTTCCAGAATCATAATAAATGTTTACACTACTTGCACATTGTGAAAGAATAGCTTTCTGATTTCATTATATGCACACTCTTGTAAAACCTTTTTGTGATTTTTGATCTTGTCAGATCCCTTAGTTATAACTCACCTCTTCCCGTGGGTTCTGTGGATGTTTCTGGTAGGTCCAGGTGACTCTGGCCTGAAGGGATTTGGGGATGCACTCCAAGAAAGTGCTGCTTCCCTCCACTCCATAGAGCTTCCTCTCTGCAACACGGTGCTTATGGTGGTCTGCAGGGGGCAGCAGAGACAAGGACATTATGAGGGTCTCCTGTAACCAAAGACTAAGGACTCACTACCATACTAATAACAATCCAGGATGAGATGGGCAGGACAGGACAATGCAAGAAAGGTCAGGAGAGAGAAGGACTAATAAATTGGACAAGGAAGGCAGGGAAGGAAAGACCTGGACAAAACCAGAACAGACAGGACAGACTCAGGAAAGACTGGATGATATGGCACAGAAACAAATGGAGCTGAAAATGCTGATAGGAAACCAAAGCTGACTTTGAAACAGACCTATAAAGACTCAATTATAATAATAGTCACTGGGTCTTTTTCAGTCTTGTGATTAAATATATTTATACATTGGCATCACAAGAAAAAATATGTAAGCCACATTAGTTCTTAGCACAATAGAGGCGTTATTACAATAGAGTCTTAGTCAACGCTGATTAATGAAAGCCTCTGTTGGCTGCTGATGGGAAAGTCATGCATGTTGTCACTATGAGTGATGAGGTTTAATGATGACAAAGGATCCATTAACCTTAGCCATAAGTGGGAGTACATGTGCTCAACTTTCTACAAGAAAGATTTACAAAAATATATCCAACATGCAAGAACGTGATTGGGTCAGAATAAGATCGTTTCTAGCCACCAGCACAAATGATTGGGGAAACAATGTTGTGTAAACTGACCCCTGATCAGCTCTTTGGGGCAATGCCAGTCTCATCAGAGACAATTACTCTGACCTTCATTAGTTTTACACAACACGGCTTGCATGCCACATGATGTAATCGTATTACCCAGGAGCTGCTAAAGTTTGGGCGATTAGCGTGATTCAGTTATGTGGCAGAGAGACAGATAGCGGCAGAATGCTGGTATTGTGGTCTGGGAGGACAGAGGTCACGAGGGGTTGAAGGGTGGAAGGATTTGGGATTTTTTGGCACAGGGACAGTGAGGTGTCAGATGCCAAGAGTCTCTGAGTCAGAGCAGGATCAGAGTAAAGCTTTGTTCTTATTTATTGAATATAACCCTGTAGCAGTCAACCTACAGAACGGGTCACAGCTACAAGAGCTTTCATGTTTTCATATTAACAACCAGACAAAACAATAGTTTTTGAATATTACCTCCAGAGCACAGGGTGTTGGGGTCTCCGTTCCTGACATCCTGGCGACGGAAACGTCTGTAAAATAAGTTTATTACAATTTACTATAAGATAGGGGAGTATTGATTATACTTCCAAATACAATCATTTTCATTGTGATATCCTGCTCAATGTAATGAATGGTCATCTGGTGTGTGTTGTTAGTATTTGTGTCACAGACCTCTTGGTGTTTGGCAGGTAACGAGTGCAGGAGGTTCCATCCCAGGCACAGTACGGGTCTCTGGCCAGGCAGCACTCAGCGCAGGCCTTCCCATACACACTGCAGCGGTGGAGGGGGACCTGGGCTATGCCTGTGTCTGAGCCCAGATACAGCTGTTGCTGTGAGGACACAGAGCGGAGGGACAAATTTTAAAAGACAGCTCCAGGACCTAAAAGGAATCAGTTCGTACTTGCATG
Organism: Sebastes fasciatus; assembly: GCF_043250625.1. Lineage (NCBI taxonomy): Eukaryota > Metazoa > Chordata > Actinopteri > Perciformes > Sebastidae > Sebastes > Sebastes fasciatus. The sequence continues at coordinate 27,458,422 of NC_133802.1, read as the reverse complement.
TGTCTCAAATCGGACCATCCAGCTTTCTGTGTCCGTGACAACTTTTGCAATTTCTGATGGCTCCTTGTGACATTGCATTGTTACAAATCTACTGGGTCCCGTCACAGGTGATAACCATTCTCTAGCCCTGACCTAACTGACCTTTAAGCTGCCTTTGACTTCTGCTCTTACCAATCAAGCAGCAGATACCCGGCCCCACTGGCTTGACCTCAACCCAGTGCACCTTTTAAAGTGTCTTTGAATCCTATCGTCACGTGAGCAAAAAGCAGAAACTACAGCGGCTGTCCCGACTGGCTCGATAGGCAACTTTATCTGAATTCCATAACTGTGACATGTTGGGTCCTCGCCTATCCATATACTAAGATTTTGGGGAAGATGGAAACACATTATAAATTGCCCCGCACTTCTCTCCAGCTGAGTTTCTTTTCCTCAACTCATCCATTCACTCTGCTTTGCCTGAGAGACTGCTCTTGCACATCTAGCAGCCTCTTCTTGCCTCTGAATCTCCTCTACAATCATCTTCCTCCTGCCAACATCTACTGCTTTGCCTCGTGTAGGCTGTTTTACTGAATGCTTAGCCTAAATGCTGTACCTGCCCTACAGCATCCCTGTGTGTACGTGCTGCCTGAGCCTGTAATATTGTCTTATATCATAAAATATAAAACAAACAAACCCGTTTTGAGGAGATCTGCATGTCGATGATAGATGAGGCATCCTGAAGAGCAGAGGACATACAGAAAATGAATCACCATGCTACATATCAAATAAATTAGCATTATTAAAGACAGACTTTTTCAGATGAATTGCCATGAATTGTCACTCAAAATACATTGAGTACTGCTTCTATCTACGAGAAATCTTCGAGCTTTCTTACTTTGAAGACCTCCAGCTCCTCCAGTAGGAGCTCCTCCATGTTGTTCCAGCTCTCCTTGGGGATGTTGATCACCTTTAGCACTGTCCCTTTGTCTGAAATAAGAGAAGCAGTATATGAAGTCACACATCATAACACTTTCATTATTTCCCTGAGTTAGAGCTGGAAACAAGTCATTCACCTGTGCCAATGAACATGACATCATACTGTCCGTCGGCGGCGCTGACTCTGTCCACAGCGATCTGTGTGAAGCTGTAGTCCACGTTGGTCCTGACGAAGACGGGCCGTCGGCTCATAGGGTAGACGGGGTTATACATCAGAGGGTGGTGACGCGCAAACTGGATCACATCGTCTGGGAAACCCTTCGTGGACTCAAAGCTGCCGAATGTCTTACTGGGACACTAATGGAGGGTAAAAAAGGAAAGTTTAACTCATATTCCAGCAGTCAAGCAAACTTGCAGACAAACACAAATGAGATACAGCACAAAAAGTAAGTGTTCCAAATGGCAAATTTACAATTAAAGTCCAATTGAAGTTATTTTGCAGATGCATTTTTGTGTTCAACACTTTACTGAACTTCAATGGGGATGCAAAATGGTGCAAGTAAATTGAAACATTAAAAAAAAAAACTGTAAATACTGGAAAAAAATCATCAAAACTGAAACCATTTCAATAGCAAATATTGTCCTGGGAATGTATGAACATGAATTTTTCCTATTTATAAAAGGATTTAGGCACCACCCAGCCATTCAAAGCACTTTAATAATCCAGCCAATCCACTCCTACTGTGAGGGATTTGTTATAGCTCTGCAGAGCAGGACTGACTGTGTGTACTCTTTGCCATGTTTGGACTCAAACGTTCCACAATGACTCATACTATATTTGATGAGCGAATTTGTTTCGTGTTTACTCTGCATGTAAACTGTTAGAAAATGTCTGAGTTGACAGAGCCGCGGTCCAGCAGGCCACAGTGAGGTGATTATGGTGTGATGGGTCACAGGGATGTGAGAGATTTTCTCCAGGTCAGAGTCCAGCCTCCCTCTCTAATTAACATTCCAGTCTTAGACTTTCATTCCAGATACTGAAACTTTACCAACTTATGCTGTAGCATCATGCAGTTTTCATACTTTTTTTATGGTGTGTAGAGGCGATACAGTTTGCCCATAAAGTCAAAAATCTTTGATCTGGTTCATGCATTTAAAACTGCTTTCTATGCAGTTTTGCATAATTCTCTTGAAAGCGCGATCGGTTTCTTCTAATTTGATTCGTTCCGCTAATTTTACAACCCAGTGAGGTGATAATGGCGTGAGAGGGGGTTTACTATAGGCCCATTACAATTACTATTCTGCAGTCATACAATGGGGATTGTTCTGCTGTGGCAGTTAACAGCTGAAGCTCTGCATAACAAATCCTGCTGACGCTACGCTTGTGTGCTTAGAAGAATGTAAGAGTCCTAATAAAGCACTTATTGATTGGAAGGACTTTTGGATGAAATTAGGTCTAATGCTGCAAGTGTATGAAGTGCCTTTAAGACTTATATCACAAGGATATTACACGAGATTAATGTATTCATATTAATATGAATTTGTATTTTTAAAGTTCAGTGCACCTGTGGCGATAATATAATGTTAAAGTACTCCATTACGACTAAAGTTCTTGCTTTAATAATTTGATTTAAGTAAATATTATGCATTCAAGAGTTTACTTAAGTAAAAGAAAATGATCTTAAGGATCAGTAGTGTGATGGAATAATTGATATACAAGTTATCTTTGGAAGGAAGAGGTCCGGAGCTGATGATGTCTTACAAAAGAAGGTTTATTGAAGCTTGATCAAGGAGAATTGTCAGGTCTCCACAATAGATGCTCTCTGCGTGAAGGCCTCACAACTCTGTCCTTCCTCCCCGGTGCTCAGTGTCTTACCCCTTATCATGTTATGACTTACTTCGTTCCTCTGGCATCTCTGACCCTGGTTGCCCTAGCGACTGGCTCTACGGTCTCCACTACAGGCACAGCTGTACAGATAACGGTGGCTCCTCTAGACAGGACTCCAACCCAAGAATGTCAACAGAGGGACACTCTGACAAACACTCTGACCTTTCTACCAATAAGAGAGGAATTGATGGAAAATTCCATCACAAGTAGAAGTACAAGTACCTCAGAATTGTATACAGTTCTTCTGTTAATGCACTTTTCACCGGGGTTAGAAACTCTTGACACTACTCTATGGATGGGTCTTGACCTTAGATATAAGAAGTGTATACGTAGTCAACGTGACATCAGCCATTGGTTTGTGGACTACGGTTTTGAAGCCTCGACTTCAGCATTTTGGCCATCGCCATCTTGGCTTTTTGCAACCAGAAGGGACATAAGAGGGTGGAGCTAAGTACAACCGAACGCTGAATAAGATTTTTTTAGGCGACCAAAAGGGTTTCAATTAACTTTCATGAACTGAAAACACACTGTGAAAGGGTTAAACTTGTAAGACTAAAACACGGACAACTCCCAGACCGGACAACGCCATGGTAGCGACCTGTCAATCACAAGGTAGTCACGCCCTAAAGCATACCCTGCTTTATGGTCTGTTTGACTCTAAATGGGACCATAATTTACTAAATGAACATCATGCTGTATTGAAGAAGACTTGAAACTAGCGATTGAGACCATAAACTCATGTTTACAATGTTTACTGAGGTAATAAATCAAGTGAGAAGTAGGCTCATCTTCTCATAGACTTCTATACAATCAGACTTCTTTTTGCAACCAGAGGAGTCGCCCCCTGCTGGCTGTTAGAAAGAATCCAGGTTTAAAGCACTTAAGTATTGGCTTCACTTTTCAGAACCGGAGGTTTCCCACTGGTGTTGACAGTTATTGACATACCATTCCTGGGCGTGGATAGGGGACTTTTCCCTGGAAGGGGACCCACTGGTAGTTGGGCCCCTCTTTGTGGGCAAAAGGTCCCAGGAAGGCCCTCCGGATGTCATTCATGGAGTAGAGACACACTGCTGAGCCTTTAAATACACTGCTGCTGGGGGACAGGGGGAGCTGAGTTAGAGACATCAAAACACACACACTTGCCTTTCTCTCCTTTCTCTCTCTTTTGCACACACACACTGACACACACACACACACACACACTCACACACACAATATGAATGAACTCTGACCTGGAAGTAGAGAAGACAGTGTAGACCAGAGGGTTCTTTCTGTCCCTCGTCTGCAGCAGGAACACGTCGCCTGAGGACGGACACACACACACACACACACACTCAGGTCAGGTGGTAGTCCAGAGGTCAAAGGTTAAGAGAAAGATAAGCAAAGCCCCATGGCCATGTCTACTTTAAAGAGATGTTTCAGTAACAACTCATTCATGACAAGGAACAAAATCCACTGCAGCTTCGAGCAGTGGTTTTTAAAATCATTTTTTATCAAGATTTAAATAAGATGTTGATTGCTGATAAAAACACAAGACTCCGAAATGCATCTTGGTCCGTAATAAATAAAATTCTGCTCCAACTAGTATTGTACTATTAAAAGTAATGTGGTGTAGGTATTTCAGTAGAACAATGTCAGCAGGTTCAGATATTTCTACAGGGAGGTCCTTTCTAAAGATTTGGCCTCAGGTGTGGTCAAAAAGCTCTTGGTCGAGAGATAAGGGACTCATTGTTCATATGAGGGAATGTGATGGACAGGTTTAGCCTAAGGTAGGGTTAGGATTTGGACAAATTCTTCCACTTAGTTCACCTTTCACTGCGTCATGAGATAAGCACAAAGAGGGATCATGTTATGGCCCACAGATATGGACAGAGAGATCAATCAAAAACATCTTGAGAGAGAGAGAAACCGCTGCAGCTGCTGTGCAAACCTCATGACCGGAGGTTTGGTGCTTCTCTTTGTGAGATGTGGTATTGTCAAGTGTTGTTTGCTTTATCTTTTTTTTTATTTGTATTTTTTTTTTTTACTTTTTTTGCCTTTATGATAGCACAGCTGAAGACAGGACATAGGGAGAGAGAAGGGATGACATGCAGCAAAGAGCCTCAGGTTGGATTCGAACCCGGGCTGTGAGGGTTGTTTGCTTTAGTCAGAAATTGTGCATTATTTTCATGATTCAATGATTCCTCTAAGCAATGGCATTTGAAGGAAGATGTATTTAAGTCTAATGGGCTTTTATTCGACTTGAATTTGATTTGAAACACATGAACATGCCTCCCAACTCCTAATAATTGCGACAAGCCGCACTTGGTTGAGTATTGCTCTTATGAAACGCGAAATATGGACAAATCCAGAGCTTGATGGGCTATTACAGTTGCCAAGCTATGTTTGGACAATTGCTTGGAGGAGGGGTTTAGCGAAGGGACAACTGTTGCAGAGAAACAAACATGACTTACATTTTAGTTGTCCATTCCTCTTAGACTTATCCACATTATTTTACTGTATGAAGACATATTTTACAAAAGCATACATAAAGGTTAAAGCTGTTTTATCTCCTACAGTAGTTGTGGTTATTAATGAGCACAGTGCTTGGGTGAACTGGCACCAGGCGTCTGTGGAGCAATCCGAGTGAGTTTTAGAGTGAAATTATGTCTTCTTTATCATAAAATATTCCCTCTGCCCACAACCCATGCCTTAGAAATGGAGCCTCACTTCTGGATCCTGTCTAATGAAAACACATTATCGCCTTTTTGTCATACGAAGACTCACCAGAGACGAGCCTGCAACTTACTCTGAACTCACAGCGAAAACACTGGCTTCGGATCAGGCCAGAATCTATTACCAATGAATCTCGTACGCATGCTTTCTCCGAGTCTGCAGGAATGTGGGGCTGAATGGTAATCTACAATTGAGGTCAGAAATCCTGGTTAATTTATTATGCTTTCTTCGACTTTCTCTCCCTTTGCACCCACAGAATGTGCCTGTGGGTAAAACGGATACAGCAAGGTTGGAAAATTTCAAAGCTTTGTTTTGCTTTGTCTAACTTCTGAAAAATAGGATTACTTTATTATACTGCAAAATGTTTAGGATGGATAGTGTCAAAACTGGGGACAGAAAATTGAAACCTAGACCTGCTTAGCTGCTTTGTTATTGGAGTTAATGTGAGTTAACTCAACGTTAGGACATCTGTTGTGGTCAGAGGTCTGTTGACCGACCTCAACAGAGATCTGTCTTTCACAACGTATTCTCATGCAACAGTTCGTATGATATCTTATGAAAAAGTTATTAATCCTTTTTTGTTAATTTTCCTACGAATGTCCAGCAACTCCTGTCAATTTCCGCTCATTAAATGCATACAGTCTTTTCAAATAGCGTCCGTCTTCACAGGTAACAACTTCCTTAGGTTTAGGCAAGAAAACTACTTAGTTAAGCCAAGGAAAAGATCGACTTGGTTAGGATTAGGCAACAAAAGTACCTCCTTAGATTTAGGAAAGAAAACAATTTAGGTAAAACTACGTTATATTTAGGAAAAGATTGTGGTTTAGCTGAAAATAACCCTGGAAGTGGCGTTACATAAGTACGTAACTTTCGTGACAAATAAATCAGCGTTGACTTCTATTGTCACATGAGACATGAACGCCAGTCTCCTGGGCAAAAGTCCAGTCCACCCATCTACCCTGACCTCCTCCCTACGCAGTGTTTACAGCTATTTATATTTCATCGTCACGATTACGTTGCTTACACACTAATTGATTTTGTGGGATAAATATTAATTACAGTGCATTACTTTTCATAGGTATAGCTACGAATGGCGTATGAGAACAGCCTGGCTTTCATTAAGCTCAAAAATACACAATATGATGTGTTTTACTTGAGCATTATGCAGGGCCTTCATTTCAAACACCAGATTACTATGATATCATGCTTAACATCATTTTAGTCATAAGTGAGTTGATGCAGTAAAGAATATGTGTGCACAGTGAACTTACGCAGCTCATCAAAGTAGGTGTCGCTGCCGTCGGCTCCCGGAACCGAGCAAATCAGACGGGTCTTGAGGAATGTTGTCCACTTGTTCACCAGACTTCGCTGACCGCCCATGTCATTCTGATTCAAGACAAAACAGTCATTTAACAGGAGTGTGAATGACGAGAGTAAGAGCAGTGTTATAAACTGGGCACCGACCACTTTCACCACTTTACCAAATTTAATTCTTTAAACAGAACATGACCTCATTTTGTTATACAATCTGTCAGATAGCCAGGTTGAGTGGGCCTGATCCAGATGGTGATTTCTTTTTTTTTTTATTACACCCAATTTAATTAAAACACTAGACTTGAGTGATGAAACCATCTCTCACCCTGCAGAGCTGTCCGATGCGGGAGTAGGTGGACTTCCCCAGCCCCTGGGCCTCAACCGCCGTCTCGCGGAAGAAGAAAAACACCTTGTCATCATCAGGGTTTTCACTCTCTGGGACCCAAAAGGAACCAACAAACTTTGGCTCTAGTAGACACAAACACAGATGAACAACGTCAGTTTCTCAAACAAGTTGTGAGTTTTGTTGTAAACACAACCAGATTGAGGTTAGATGTGATATAAAGTGAGCTAAACTGAAACATAATTGATGCCTAAACTGACATATAAACACAAACGCAGACCATTGAGCCAGCGTGAGTCGTGCTGTTCGGTGCGGATGGAGGGCCGTTTCCCCAGGCTTCTGAAGATGGTGAAGTCCCGTCCCATTAGGTCTGTGGCCACGCCGGCATACAGCTCATCACCTAGGAGACAGAATCAATCAACAATTCACTGATTGGTCATGACGTAAGTATGGCATGAAAATGTTCAAAAATGAACACAATATTATGGATAATCAGCTTGTATTAACGTGAGTGGGTTTACTTACCGACGAGTACAGATGCAGCATTGTGGCGAGGATCATACGGACTCTTCCCTTTCCCGTCCTCCACCTTAGAGGGGTCAATCCTGAAGATGTGGTCCTGATGGAGAGAGAGGAAATGGATTTAAAGTGTGATCACACATACACTTTGTTTTCTTTTATCAGTCTTTTTTTGGGTTGAGATTTCAGGTTTGAGATTTTGGCAACGTGAGGGACTCAAAACAAATTTGAAACTGAGAACTTGTGCTAAACATGATGGATTTGTCTGCACTTTGCCATTATTCACCTTTTCTACAGCGTCAGTCCAGCCTGCATCTTGTTTGAGTCAATTTTGCTACGCTAAGCTTTCCAAGCAGGAGCAACTGCTGGATATCGGGTGTCAACATTCATCTCTTTATACACATAAATCTGGTGTTTTGAGGTCTTTTCCTGCAGTTTGTTCGGATTATATTCTCTTATAATGAACAGGTTGGCAGAGGACTGAGGCTCGCTGTGTGTGTGTGTCTGAGTTTGAATCATTGTTGCATGTGAGAAAAAAGTTTGAAGTAGTGATTTAAATATTCATGATGTAGTATATATAAAAATAAAGAATGGAATACTGCAGTTCGACAGCTTGCATGTTGGTTTAGTTTTGTGTATTCCTCACCTCCATCCTGTGTCCCACCTCCACGAAGGCACAGGTAGGGTGGAAGGCCCCGGTTCCACAGGCGTACAGGTGGGTGCGGTTATAGTGGTGCACAATCTTCACATAGTTCACACAGTCGGACTGAAAGACAAACAGAAACACAGTTTATTGAGGGGTAAAAAAACTTGATTTGGATCTTTCTTTTTTTTTCTCTACGTGTATGATGTAAAAGATGCTTCAGAGCAGCACATGTGGGAATAACATTCTGGTGAGGAATTACTGAATCTTATTACTTACATTTATTGGTCTAAAATGGTCACATCCAAATATAGTCTAAAAGATATTGGTGGGATTTTTGCCTTTATATAAACCTACTTGTACAATGTCACTCCAGGTCACTAAAACCCAAGAAATTCCCAGAAAAAATGCCATGGACGTGACCTCAGTGAGCGGCATCTCAGTTTAAAAGTGTAAAAACATGTTAAGCTTACAACACAAGAAGAAAATAAAACATTGTAAATGCGAGACCATTGACAAACCTTGGACTCTCTCTCTCTGTTTTGTTTTAGTGATGTACATTCCTCACATAACTCCTCACAGCCTGTCTGCCTGTGACAACACTGTGGAGTCCCCAACTCCGCCTCCAACACACTGTTGTGACAGCCTTTGTGTCCTGGCTGCACACACACATGCCTACAATATGTGTGTCTAATAAGGGTCAAATTATCATACGTTTGAAGCTCCATGTGAATTATATAACACATGGACATTTTTCTGCATCACTGTGGGTGTGGAACACTGAGCAGGAGATTATCTCAGTTATCTTCAACTGTTTTCATACAAACAAAAAGATGAACTGAAAGGGGAAAGTTTTCTGCCTAATCAGCTTAGTGGCTAATGAACCAAACATTAAAATTTGGATGGATATGTTTACATAACAGTTATAACTTTGAATGTGTTTATCAGTGGATAGTCTATGACCTTATCACCTCAGCATTTCATTAAATGAATCTTGATAAGTTGGTTAATAGTCAACAAGTCAAACATAAAATGGGCACTGTGGGAGTAAAGTTTTTCAGTTCAGTTTAGAAGAAAATGTTTATTTTCCACCCCTGAGTTGTGTATCTTTCTTAACATTTGTTTGACACATTAGTTGGCCCGTTTTATGCCGGCTTAGTTAAAACATTTACACCAGTAACTCTCAGTTTACATCAACTGAACCACACAGAGCAAAAGGCAAAAATAACTCTGAAGAACTTCCTTTTAAAGGAGTAGTTTGCAAAAAAAATGGGTATCTGCCAAAATGTCAGAGTTAGACAATAAAGTGGATACAATATGAGCTAATATAAGCAAGAAGCTACAGCCAGCAACCAGTTAGTTTGGCTTGGATATAGTCCGGCACATAACCCCAATATGTAATTTTTGTTGTTACGCTGTTTACGTATGTTTACGTTACGTATTATACTTAGTTTATGTACTTATTTGAAGCCCAACAATGGTGTTTTCCCTAAACCTAACTAAATGGTTTTGTTGCCTAAACATAATCGTGACCATTTCACAACGATAAGCCCGTGGCGTATAAATGACACGCAAAAAGCATGAGATCGGGTTGAGTGATGAGATGGATCTTCACGTCTAACTATGACAAGAGAGCAAACAAGTATATTTATAAAAAAATTTAAAACTATTTATTAATAACAATATACTTGCTTGATGTTTGTCTTATACTAATTGCTTCTATGAGCAAGCTGACGTCAACCAAGAGAAGAGGAGTATAACGAAAAAGAGATCTTGTGCTTTATTATTTCACTTTTTACAGCAGACCAATTTCCATACCATTTTTATTTCCCTCCTTCCTTTCTCCTGTTTCACATCATCATTTATCAGTATCCTTATCCCTTTCTGTCTGTTCCCTCCTCTTATCTAGACAGCAGGTTATTGACCCGCAGTCACATCTGTCCATCTCAGGGTCAGGTTACAGTAAACTGGATCTCAGGAGACAGCTGGAGAGAAAGATTTACTGTACACTATAACAGACTGGATGGTAGACATTCCTTTTCTGGACAGAGTACTCATCTTTACACCAGGCTTTGAGAAAATTGGCCTGTTTTCAACTACCACTTAAGTGAACATGAATATTATCATGATTACCATCATGATTATCAGTGGTGTTAAGCCCCATGACTGTAATATATGATGAGCTAGTATGATGCTTTCAAATGTCTGTGTTGTCATTACAAAACTAGTCGATTTCCCCCAACACTGAATAAGACCTTGCTGTAAACACACACACAGGCTCCCACATCTAACCCCCCCCCCCCTTTCTCTCCTGTCTACATTTCCCAAGACAGGCCGCTGTAACATCTGTCTGTCGATCAAGTTACAGACACTCTTGGACTCCCGGGGGCCACTGGAGAAGAGGTTTATAGAGACATGAATCTGACCGTCAATGAACAATCGCCCATGTGTACAAAGTCTGCAGATCCTTCCTAATTTAATTTGTTAATCTTCCTGACTTCATTCCAAGTACATCTGTGCCTAAATGACCTTGTGTAGGACGTTATTTGGCTTCCGATTTTGTCCAAGACGTTAGAACTGTTTTGGCTTCTCTCTCTTAAAATTAGCTTTACAATTGAATGGAAACACGGCATTGGTGTGTTACTGTGATTTGTGTGTTTAATGCCGATCAAATTTCCTTCAAGATAAAGATTTATTTATGAAGGGCTGAATGGAGGTCTATAGTATATTTCTTATTTTTTTCTGTTTCTCCATCTCTCTGTTATCTACACGTTTACTCTTTTATTTAATCAAAACGTCTTTCTCTATCTGTCTATTCTGTCTTTCAGCGTCACCCGAGGGTGACAGACAGACAGGCCAGGTTATGAAAGCAGCGACGAGCGGAATTGTGGCTCATTAGGCCTGAAACAAACACACACACACACACACACACACACACACAGTCTATAGTGCCAACTTCTGAACAAACTACGCTGTACCCAAATCTATTCGCTCCAAACCAACTTCTTTTTTTGTGACATTTCAAAAGTTTGCTTCAAATTTGGCTAGACAATTGAATGGAAACATGGCAATTGGTGTGTTTCCATGATCTGTGTGTTTAATGCCTACCAAATTTCCTTCAAGATAAAGATTTATTTATGAAAGGATGAATGCAGGTCTATAGTATATTTCTTATTTTTTTTCTGTTTCTCCATCTCTCTGTTATCTACACGTTTACTCTCTTCTATAATCAAAATGTCTTTCTTTGTCTGTCTGTTCTGTCTTTCAGCGTCACCCGAGGGTGACAGACAGACAGGCCAGGTTATGAAAGCAGCGACAAGCGGAATTGTGGCTCATTAGGCCTGAAACACACTCACACACACACGCACACACACACACACACACACTACCCTCAGTGGTTTAGAACAAAGCTCTGCTTTTCAGCCTTTGAAAACCACTAGGAGGTTAAAGTTGGAGTTGTTGGTGTGTGATTGCCTACATGCTTCCGTCTGCATGTGTGTATGTGCACATGTGAAGGTGTTCAACCAATCGACAGGCCGATTAAGCTGTTGACAAACACAGGAGACCTCTGTTTCCTATGAAAGAAAGAGGCACACACACTCCAGTTTTGCCTCCACCCTCAGGCTGACACACACATTTATACAATGAATGAACAAACACACACCTCACCAGCTTCCAAACACCAGGTTCCTCCGATAAAACGCGCTCGTGCCAAGTTTCAATCAACCTTTTTCCCATGATTCCCAGTGTGTGTATCTGAAGCAAGACCTCCTCCTACTCAATCTAACTCCCATTGTGTTTTAAGCCCTTAGTGTGAGTGTGTGTCAGAGGGCAGAGGAAGGTGAAGGAGTCAGCAAACCAGTAGTTTGACAAAGTCAATTCTTTGATGTGACAAAAGAGAGAAAGAGCAGGAGGTAAAAGAAAAGGTACGAAGAGAGAAGACGCTTGAAAGAGCTTGAAAAGATCAGAAAGGAAGGAGGAGGTGAGTTATACCAGCCATCACGTTTCCTCAGTGTGGGTGTGTCTGTGTTAAAGGGTTCACCGGCTAACCTTTGACCTTCCACTGACTCATTAGTTGAAACAGTGAGCAAAACGCAGGCTGTGACCTCATTGCGGCCTGAGCTTTAGATGTCTTATAAAGCTGTATTGTTCCTCAGTGGATGTCTTTCTTTCCTTCTCTCACTTCACCGTTTCCATTCTAGAAATAATTAACCCGATCTATCTATTTATTATTTCAGCCATTATCTGCTACTTCTCTCCACCTGTCTGTCTCATACTAACTAGGTTCATTCAAGCAGTATGTATGGAGTTATAAAGTCCGAAGGAGAAGTACAATTTACTCAATATTGCAATGATTTTTCATGATCCTAAAAGTAAAAACAAACTGGACGTCAATGGCATTTTTTTCCACTATATCATAAGTGCTTCTTTAATATAATAGCATCTAGTCATTGGTTATATTGCCAGGTGTATAATCTTTAGACAGCTAATTTGGCCAAAATCTGCTGATATTCAAGAACAACCTCCAAAATGTATCCCATTTATCTGACATCTTTCCAACCTGTCTAAATGCACATTTTCAGCTATTTTGTTGCATTATTATGAAAGTTTAGATAGAAACTGAGCTACTTTTTCCATTTTCCTTCCCTGATTGTGTCTGAGAGCAAAGAGTCTCTGTGGTCCAGCAAACTTTAATAAAGTTAATGGCTGAGAGCCTTTGACTGAACACACACAGTAGACAGCCATTAGATACACAACACAGCACAGTGTAATATCCCAGGAATGCTTTTCATTGCTTCTGCTGAACAGGACAATGTAGCAGCGTTGACATTTGTCTGACATATGTCTCCTTAGGCAGAATGATTTCTGGACTCTGAGCTTCTATTGTACAACTATAATAATATCATTTAGGAACCCATCGAGGCAGAGCAGAATTTCTTTTTTTCAATTACTCGGCTGGAAATTGTTTCAGTAACTGTGTTCACCTTGAATTTACAAATGTAGTACTTTTAAACCAAGCCATGATGTTTTTTTCCTAAACCTAACTAAGTGGTTTTGTTGCCTCAACCTAAGCAAGTGTTTTTGTTTGAATTCACAACGTTAACCACATCTTTACCGCGACCGTAGTGGAATGTAACAGTTTGACACGCTGGGCTACCCAGTACGTTAGAAAGTGACGCCAAGGGGTCCTGACAAAGCGTCAGTATGTCACAAGTTGGGACGAGAATGTGTTGCATATATTCAGGGGCCTTCTGTTGTCAAGAAAAGACTATTTTGTATGACAAAAAAAACTTAAGCATTAGTTAAGTAAAGCCATTCAATGACCAATGCTGGTGTTTTCGCTGTGAGGGCAGTTTCAGGCTTTGAACATTCACAGTCACTCAACCTCAACCTCTTTTTCCACTTATTTCCCAGTGTGTTAAAGGATTTTAACTGGCGATCTTCTTTTAACTGGTGCTAACAGCGTAAACACAATCCATCACTTCTGTAGGTTTAAAAGTGGCTCCAGCTCTCCAGTCAGAGTGCTGAGTCAGACTGAGTGTCTGTCAACTGTTTACTGCTACTGTCTGACTGTGTTTATGTGCATGTGTCTGTGTTTGTGTTGGTGTGTCTGTGTGCATGTTAGGTGGCTTTTCTGTGGTCTATGGGTGTGTGTGTGAGTAAGTGTTTATTACATGTCTTTATGTGGGCAACTTCTTAAGCCCAACAGATACCTTGTGTGTATTTGTTGAGCTACTGTGATACTGCGTACATGCTGGAGAACTCGTTTTTTAACTAGAATTGCAGTTGATTTATTTGTCTCTGTCCACTCATAATTAACAAAAATTAACAAGTTATATTTTGCTTGATTAATCCATGGAAAAACCGAAGTGTAAAAATGGCACGCTGTAGTTTTATGGGGTCATGCCACGCCGGCATGAGGAAGTTAGCCACACATAAAAATGGACGTTATTCTGACCATCCCTTGGATGTATAGAGAGAACTGGATACAGCGTTGGAGGCGGGGCCCCGTTCATTCGTATGAGAGTTGCTCAGTGGTGCATGAAGCCAAAATGGCTCGACTGCCGAGTGATAAAGTACCCGAATCATCCGACGATCCTTACGTATCCATTGGGCCCATAGAGTAGGCGCAGTAGTGTTTCCTTTAACCCCGCCTCCCAGCCCTATGTAAGTCTATGAGAAAAGTCTTTTTGGGCCTTATGGCATCACGTGACGGACACGGAAGTTGTAGTACCACCGTTTGGCCACTGCAAAAATTTGCTTTAAAGCCTGGCGCTCTCCCTGGGGGCTTGGACCATCCTGCTACATTGATTTGAGCAGCATATGTGCTAACTAGCAGCATATCTTACAGTGTAAAAGGTGCAAAAAACACCAATCGAACAGTGAAAAGGTTAATATGAGTGTAACTACGTGAGAAGAAAGAGAAAAGATTCCCAGGAACGAGTACACAGAGACGATGGGAGGACTGAGGGGGTCGTAAACATCATGAGAAACCTCTGGTTCCCAGAGAACAACCAAATGAGATACAGAAAGAGAGCATGGGAAGAGAGGATGCTAGAAAGAGAGAGAGTGTGAGAGAAGTAAGAGAGATCAGTGGGGGAGAGAGATGTGTTGGCTTCTTCCTATAGAGTAACACAGTTCTCTGTAATTAGGGTCAACGGTGTGAGGTCAGCTCAGCTCTCAGTGTGTGGGTGAATGTTCACAAAGACACTAAAAGTCCAAAGGAATACGAGGGGAGTGAGTGTTTAACAAAGGATAAAAAATAACAATTCAAAGAGCAGAAAGGCAGGAATAACAACTGACCAGGGAAAACTCCTTTCAATGCAACATTTGTCTTTAAAATTCCCCCCAACTTTTTCTCTTTTATTTTCTTATCTCTTTCTCCCTCCACCTCCCCTTCCCTTCGTTCTTTGGAGCAATTTTACTAATTCACACACATACACATACACACAGAAACCTGATCAGACACACACACACAGTCAGACAGACTCCTGGTCAGGTGAAACTGGAGCCTGGGGTTTTCAATGAATGGAGCTCGTTGTCTGTCTGCTACAGCTGTGTAATCACACTGATGAAGGGTTTGTTTTACACACACACAAAGACAGACTCACACACACATTGGATACTTAAACATACATGAACAAACGTATACACACACACACACTGTTAAACACATGAATAGGTACAGTATATAAAGGCAGATTTGTGGCATGTCAGGACACATTGATGGGAAGTTACTGTTTTACACACTTACGCACACACACGTATATATATATGAGTGAGCTAATTGTGTGTGATGTAATCCTGGGTGGTCTATAGGCTCTTGGTGGCCTCTACGTGTCGGTCAGCGAAGGCGAGCCTGCTCTGCCCAGACTCCATCCACATACATCACATTTAGACACATAATCATCACATCCAGTATTTACTCGACATATTCTGGGAAACTAAAATGTTTCTCTTCTGTAGATCAAAATAGAAAATCTTGATGTTTAAACTTTTTTTTTTTGAAGTAGCAGGGTGGCCTTTGTTTTAGGAAACTGTCCTGAGAGCATTACAGTACAGTAGGTCATGAGTTCAATCCTGGCAACATGTAGCAGCCGTGCATGTTGTCAATCAGGTCCCATTCTGCACACTCACTGCATTTACAAGCACACGGGAAACCATGTGCCTTTTTAATTATGATTTCATAATTAGCAAGATTCTTATCTTGTGATATTTTGTATGATTCCTTTAATGTAGTTATTCCATCAGTCCGGAAAAAGGACAGTTTTAACCTCAATCATGCCTTCCTTGTTAAAGGTTAAACATACACTGCAACCTACTGTAATGCAATCGTGTTTACATGCAGTATAGTTAATAAACAGATTTGTCCCTCCAGCCTTATTTTGGAACCATGGCTTAATTACTGTACTTTAAGTGCATTAGTGCTACAAGATGCTCCTATGTGGAACTGTTAAGCTGTGAAACTGACTTACAGGAGACATACCGTCAACCTCTAGAAGCTACTTAGTGCTAATTTCAGTTAAAGTCAGAATATTTAGTAAATTCTTCACGAAAGCACCACTTCTTTCCTCATATCCCTTTGCATTGCTGTCACAGCAATGCCAACTGCTTCTCATCCCAACTTGTCACATACCGCCGCTTTGTCACACCCCTTAGCCCAAGTCACTTTATTTTTGGCATAAAAAACACTATAGTTACCCTTGGCGTCACTTTAGGATTAGGCAACAAAACCACTGTAGTTAAGTTTAGGAAAGAACTACATGGTTGGGCTTTAAATTACTACGTTTGAACAGAGAAAATGACACTGAACGTTGTGAACACGGGACACAAATGAACGGCTGAATGTACCGTAAAAGTGAAACTTAAAACATGGGACACAAACAGCTGTCTCCTGGATGAAAGCCTTGTGTTTTTTGGACCCATACATCTTCCCTCCCATCCGGTGTGTGTCTTTGCGTTCTTTAGACTATGGCACCACACTCCCGGCACACTTTCTTGGAGCGTTTACTCTTGCCGTGGATGGGTTTACATTGCAGTTAATGGAACATCCGAAATTGACGCCCTGGGAATGAGAATGGGCTGGCAATATTTACCCACTGTGATGCACATGCTCTCTCTTGTAAAACCTCTAATTTAACTCTGTAATATGTATACATGGCTAAGAAATCCTGTTTCTCAGTAATCTGGCTGTGCTGACAGGGAAAAATGGAGGTGACCGTGACAAAAATTGGTTAAAGAATATAGATAAACCCTGTGTCCCCACTCCTCCTGTGTAAACTCCTGGTCCCTGGTTTGCCTCTCTGTGGGCATGTGTGTGTGTGTCTCGTTACCGTCATGCTGCTCGCCTGGGTCTACCAGCACACCTGTGTGCAATCTTCTCATCAACTCTCCTGCATATCAACCCTGGCTCTTCTCCTACTCTTCACTAGATTGTTGTCTCAACTGTGGTAGCTACGCTCAGGCCTTTAGCTTAGGAATCTTTGTGAATAGCTTTCCTCCTGTTCTGGTAACCTGAATTAATGCTTGTTTCCTGTGCTCCTGGATTCCTGTTGGCCTGTCTGCCAGTTTGCCTGCTTGCCAGCCTATACTTTCCCTTGCTACCTCTGCCTACCACGCTCTCCAGCCCATCTCTGTCTACAGTAACATCACAATAAACCTGTTAAACTTCATCTACTTCTATGTCAGTGTCCTGCGAGTGGGTCCTCCTGACTACATCCCAACAAATTTAAGTTTCATACAGAACATGATGTTTAATAAATTTGTTTACTGCATAAAACGAACACTCAGTGCTGAGCGTAAACTGCAGTGGAAAAACACAGATGTCTTTTGAGATGCTAAGCCAGCCAGAGGGTTTAAAACAAACAGATTTTGAGGATGTGGTAGGAGTGTTGCACCTATTATATGTCATCCGTTTAGACGTGGTGTTTCTTGTGATAACTCCCATGACTCTAGTGGATTAAAAGGTAGCATTGTGTTGTGCTGGGTAGGAACGGACAGTCCTCCACGAGGAGCTCCTCAGCCCTATAATTTAACTCTGTAATGTATGTCTGGGGGCTGATGAGTGATCTTTCTTAAAAGGATGTTTTTTAACGGATTATGGTGCATATACAGTCACTTTGTTTCATAGATAACTCTTCACTTTGGATAATAAGTGTGGTCTTTATATTTCCTATTAGAGAATATTTAATACACAGCTGAGGTTTGATTGAAGATGAAGAGGTGTGAAGAGACTTACAGTGATGTCCTTGCCAGCCCAGTTACACTCCTCCCTCCAGTCGACGGGAGCCGGCCAGTAGATCTGAAACACAGAAGCCAAAAGTCAGACGATCCTGTCGCCGAAATCTGAATTCATTATCTGAATTAATTTAATAATTCATAGTCTGCTTGACATACGTTTTGAGAAATTATCTAAAACTTTAAATCTTTTAAATACTAAAATCACAAGAGTTTATTCCGTCTAAATTAATAATACGCCCTTGAGCATGGCACAGCTCAAATAAGACACCTAGAGGTTTGGATAAATAAATACATTTATATTATCTTTTTCGGAGTAAGGGCAAAAACTGGAATATTTTGTGCATGTAAACGTAATCATTGTAAAGGAGGATGACCCTACTACATTGAAAAACTGCTTCAGCTGTGGTGAATCTGCACATCCAGGTCATAAATCAAACTCGCCCATAAAACCCAAAACCAACAAAGGCTTCACATCCAACGCACCAAGCATGTCATTTTCTCCAAACAGCTGTGAACAGATGTTTGTAGTGGGCTGTATTTATATCTTTCTCTACGCGTTTAAGTGCAGTGCACTTCGTGTTTTTGCCAGTGTGTAGATTTATGTATAAATGTATTATCCGCTCCAATACCGGTATCCCAGTCTGTGCTATTGCGCCTTGGCTTGACTATGACTATTGCTCTCCAAAGGCAAAGGTTTCAATCAAAGCATGCCATTTAGATATGAATCACAATGTTCTTTTGGACAAATGCTCTCTTTTCATCTCCGTTCACCTCTTTTGATTTTCTACCTTTCTCTATTAATCCCACATTTCTCTTTCTTTTCTTCTTACATGTGAGGCCGCTCACTTGAGTGGTCTCATATGTGCAAGAATATGATTCAGTTATTTTCAAAGGAGCATGTTGGTAAAACGTGTCCACACTTTTGAACGTTTCTCTTTCTTCCATGCCTTTAGGTCCAATTGAAAACAAATAAAGTGTGTGTGGCCTGACAACAGTGAATCAGACAATATGGCAATGGTTGTAAATACAAAAAAACAAACACTTCCTGATTTCCATCCCGTGCCAGTATAATCTCTTTGATCTAGTTTGTGATTAACGCAAACTAAAGTAATAAAGTAATTTAATGATAAGAGACCCATAAGGTCTTTGATCAGAGCACAGTTCAGGTAAATACATCTTGATTAGGTTATATGGTGTATTGCCATGAAATACACAGTACTTTGCTTTAGAGACAAAACGCCCTGAGCTCATTAGAATTTCAAACACATCACTGTGCATTAAAACAATGTTGAATAAAACACACTGTAGACAGTGTTGAAACAGCAAAGTAATGGAGTCATTAGTTGTCAACAAACCTTCCATACCCCCACATATTTTATGGTTTTATTCTGCTGTGGGCCACTAAATAAATATCTATATATTACATGTTGTCTGCCCAACAAAAATAGTTCCTGATTGATTGCGGTTCCTTGCTGATTTTGGTTCTGACCAACCTTGTGTTCCTGCTTGGCGATGTTGTCTAATGATAGCGACAGCAGGAAGTTCTTGGCTCCGACGAAGAGGCGTCCTCTTTCTTCGTCCAACAGCAAAGCGCTGAAGCAGCAGGAACGCTCCAGCTCGAACCGCCGCACTCCATGGAACTGCTGCAACTCTGAAATCACACAGATATACAGGATTATAGAGGGTGGCAACTCTTATCTGTCCTCTGTTACATGTGATGATGTACTGATGGCATCCCATAGTTTTATAACACACAACCAAATCCAGTTAATTCCCACGGTTAATGATTCTCTGCACCTTCCATATACAGAAATAGGCCAGAAACCTTCAAATAAAAGAGAGATACCTTTGGTTTTATGAACATTATGAAGATTTTATGAACCATGATTAGGCTGTTTGTCAATGTTTGACCTTTCATTGTGAATTAACAACAAAATGTATGTTGTAATGTCGGGACAAAAGAGCCGAACATGCCCTCCTCCTGTTGCATGCCACGTGCAAACTCGCAAGTTGTTTCAACTCACATGGCGCTGTCAACAGTTAGGCAAAATAGATATAATTACATTAGTTATGGCCATTATCCATATGCTGATTCTTTTGTGAGTAAGTCTTCAATAAAGTAAGAAGTAATAGTTATGACCTAAGAAAGATTTTGATCAAAAGTTCAATGCCAAAACAACCTCAAGTCATCGGAGTCTTCAGATCCAGTTGGTCGGCCACGAGGCAGCAACAAGTCATATGGTTGATAGAGAAGATTACCACCTAATTTTAGTATTTAAATAACATTTATGTGTTTGTATCCTCAGGCCAGCGACATGTGAACAGAACAGGACAAACTCCTCTGACAGTATAATGACACTATATTGGTTTCAATGGAAAAATTGAGTGTCCTTGCTGTTTCCAACCTGGCAAGAACAAATTCTGGGGGAACAGTGCCCAGGAAAATCCAGCTTGTATTTGTAAACTTAAGCTATAATAGTTACCCCAAACCCGTGGAAAGAAAAAAAAAGTGTTCTTGGCCCGAGAAGCTGAAGAAATAAAGGGACTACATCCTCACCCTGCTGGCCTGCACTTCAACTAGGAGCTCAAGAAAACATTGCTTAGACTTTAAAACGGCTTTATTAGTCTGCCATTGTTCTAATGAGAATTTATAGCTTTTATTAAGACTCCACCCAACAGCCGCCTGCATGACATCAGGGACTGTAGGTCTACTGCTCTTGTTTCATATTAATGTGCCGTTTTCAGCAAATGTGTTATTATTCAGTTGCACCATGCTGTGATGATGATAACCTCGGGCCTAAAGAAGACACCTACTATACTAAAAATTACACTTGTTTAAGGCACCGGTTATTATTACATTAACAGGCTTACGTTCAGTAGGCTATGCAACAGACAATGTTCTTATGTTAGTTTGAAATGCTAACATTTGCATGTCATCATGTTGACAACACATACAGATGGACAACTGATCAACTTCTATTGTCATCCCTTGAGCTGCACTGCTAAAAAAGAGTTCCTCTGGGACTTGAATTACCACATGAAAGAGTTATTTTAAAGAGGACCTATTATGCTTTTGTGCTTTTTCCCTTTCCTTTAGTGTGTTATATAGTTTTTTGTGCATGTAAAAGGTCTGCAAAGTTACAAAGCCCAAAGACCACGCCAAAGGGAGTTACTCTCCCCCACAGAAACACTGCTCCTGAACTGCCTGAAACGCCTCACTTGAAGTCCCGCCTTTTTTTCTGTAACATGGTGATGTCACCAAGCAGGCTGGTCTCATACACCATTCATCGCTATACCTACGGAAAAGTAATGTACTGTAATTTGTGTATATCCCACGAAATATATTTGTATGTAATCCACGTAATTGTGAACTAGGAACTATAAAGAGCTGTGAAGAGAGGAGGTTTTGGTGGATGAATGGGTCTAAAAATACCGAACTTTCACTAAGGAGACCGCTGTTTGTGTCCCGTGTGAAACCAGAAGTCAGTGTTGATTAATTTTTTTATTGTATTTAAGTAACGCCATTTCTGGTGTTATTTTAACCCAAACTACAATCTTTTCCTGACCAAGAAGTATAATTGCCTAAACCTAAGGAAGTTGTTTCCTGTTTAGACGGAAGTTTATTTTGAAAAGACTGCATGCATGTAATGAGCGGAAATTGACACCTGTTGCCTAACATTCGTAAGAAAACAAATGAAAAAGGAGGAATAACTTTTCACAAGATATCATACGAACCATTGTATGAGAATATCTTGCAGCAAGTAACACACTTTGCTTTGCGGCTAGTTTGGCAAGTCCTAAAACAAAGCTAGTTAGAGCGGAGCTGAAGCGGTGTCTGAAGAGTTTGGTTCAGTTGACCAAACATAACAGACTGGGATTTTTGGGAGAAGGGTGCAGGAGCTCAAACAGAGCATTTCAGACAGGGTGAAACGAGGTGCTGCAGTACAGCCGGTATGAGAACAGTAAAGCGTTTTTTGAAACATTAAAGCATGCATGTTCAAGTAGAAACCTAAAATACAAGTATGCACCTGAAAATAGGCATAATAGGTCCTCTTTAATGACTAACTACTTGCACATTATCCTACTTATTACTTAGCTCATTACAAAAGGCATTACAGCAGACCTGTGACTGAGTACTGGATAAATAAACAGACTGCTGCTGTTGGCTGTGTTTTGCTTACCTGCAGGCTAAATTAAATCAAAAGTAATTTCACTGACACAGGAGGTCAATGGGATCTATTTTAGTCCTTCATGTGTCAACTCAAACTAAAATATTCTGCTGTCTTTCCATCCCCCGTGCTACACGTTACCTTCGGCCTAAAATTAAAGGGAGCACATATCTCAGCTGGGCAGACGGCCTTCGGCGAGCCTCACGTCCTTGGTGAGTTAGTTCAGGCTGTAATTGCCAGCTCTCGATGATGGAACACATCCCTGGTTTATGTGGTTGTGTTGGGCCCCGAGCGGCCTTCTTCTAACTCACAATGCTCCAGATGAAACACGAAACCCTGCCACTGTGTGTTTAAGCTGTGCGCGTGTGTGTGTGTGTGTGCATCTGTTTGTGTGCGGCTGTGAATCACAGCAGCCACAAATTACAGCTGGCTGCTGTTCAGGGCAGTTTACTTTGAAAAGGATGGCGGCATCTCACATGAACCATGAGAAAGTGTGTGTCCACGTACTGTACACAGAATAAAGTATAAATCATGTGCAGTGGAAGAGACCAAAACGCCACTGCAAGACTTCAACTTTCCTCCTCGAAGCTTTGGCTCTTACCTTTATAGGAGAGCTTCATGCGTGGTGACGAGGAGGTGGAGGAGGAGGAAGAAGAAGAGGAGGAGGAAGATGAAGATGCAGAGGAAGCGCGGGTCACGGTGGCGGAGGAAGCGTGGGCGGCTGCCAGACCCAGCAGGATCAGAGAGCTGCAGGTGACCATCATGGCCGCCATCATCATCATCATGGTCATCATCTTTGCACGCTTGCAACAAACTCTTTCCTTCCAAAAGAGAGTTTGAGCGCGTGAAGTGACTTTATTGTGGTTATCAGCTGGATTTCGGTCCGAAGTCTGGTTCTGATTTAGAGCAAAAAATCCTTTTTTCTTTGTTTGTATATTATGCAGTCCACCTGCCTTTGGACTGGTGTGGGCTTAGTCCTGTTTGGCGAGGATCAGATTCTCCCTCTTGCTGTGTTGCTTTAGCAGACCTTCAGCCTCTCCCGGGCTTCCTTTCAAGCTCTTGATAATCAGAGCAACCTTTAGAGCGCCCTCCTTGATTCCGAAGAGTTTCTCTTGGCAGATTCGCCGCTCCTCTCGTGAAGGACGACCGAGTTCACCTCTCACATCCAAGACGGGACAAAAACGTCACACATGGGCATGGACACCTAAAAATAGAGACAGAAAAGGGAGAGGATTTAGAAATGGACACTACTAGCATATGTTTGCATGTGCACAGGGATGCCCCAGCACGCACACACACACACACACACACACACACAAGCACTGGCGTCTGAGGTATATATAGTCAGAGTCAGATTGATGCCCCTGCCAGGCTGTGTTAATGCCAGCCTCCATTATGGCAACAGCACTATAATCTCTTCACATTACACAAAGACTCAGGGACAGTATCCAAAACACACACACACTGACCGTGCTGATGAAGACTGTGTGTGTGTGTGTGTGTGTGTGTGTGTGTGTGTGTGTGTGTGTGTGTGTGATAGAGATATGCCATGTCCACTGCCAAGCCAAGCACAATCTCTCCATGTCTGTGACACTGCCAACTCAAAGTGGCTTCCCCCTCTTTCTCTCTCTCTCTTTCTCTCTCTCTCTCTCTCTCTTGCTGCCTCCACACTGGCAGACGGTGTCACCAGATGAGATCTCTTCATTGCTGAGGACATAATGAGCCGACAGTGACGTGGATGGATGGATGGATGGATGGATGGATGGATGAATGGATGAGAGCATCGGTGCTCAACAGAAAGTCACTTGTGAGTGAGTCCAGCAACACAAAGCAAAAAAAACCAACTGTTTGCTTTTTTAATAAGATTTGGTGTCAATATTGAATTAGACATTAGTAGATAAATGACATTACAAGTTATCCAAAGCTTCGAAATGTTGGTTTTTATAATCTTGTTTACTCACGGCTTCTCGGTTTCAGAGTGGATGGGGACTTGGTCGGGGAAACAAAGAAGAAATAAAGAATCTCTATAAAGTAATTTGAGAACTGGAGTAAAACCTAAAATGACAGATTTCTTATTGTTTCGTAAAAATCCCCAATAACTTTGTGCCTCGGTTGCGAGTGTGTTGTTGTAAAACCACAACTCCACCACAGCAGCAGCAGGAATGAGGTCACTGGTTTGTGAAGCCTACATGTATATGAATGTTGTGCAGTGTGCACGGGACAGACGCACACTCACACACACACACACACCTCTCTCTTTCAGTACTTTGGACTCTGCGGTTGGCCGTAACAATAAAGCCTTTCAGTAGAAACAGTCTCCTTTATTATATTACACCTCACAGTTGGCACTCAGTCAATAACAGGCAGACAGTCTGCTTTTCACTTTCAATCTTTGCTCCCTCTCCTCCTCCTAATAACTGGATCTGACTGTCAATGACTGTGGCACTATCAGGCATAGAATAACAGTTATTATCTTTCTTTATAGGGCTTATGGTTTATATATAATAATAATAAAATGCTTAAAGAAGCCCATGTAGACAAAATTGGCCCAACAGCACCCCGAGGACTTATCCAAATCTTGCAGCCATATAAGGGCTAGACCCAAGCAGCATTTCAGCTTCTGGTGAAAGAACACAGCCGAGTGCGCCAACACACCGCTGCTATTATCCCGACTCAGCTGGCGATGTGGTGGGCCTCTAGGATACTCTCATGTAAGGTAACACCTGTCTTACGAGAATAAGTGGGTCCTTTAAGATGCCACAGATTTGCTTTGATCATCACAATAAAAACTGTTACAGCCAGCCGGTCATTGTTGTTTCTTTCACAACAATGACCCACTAGCTGTACATTATCCTGCTTATTACACAGCAACTTACTTAAAAAATCAATAATTTGACACAAAAACGGTCCTCCAGAGTCCGACATCAGAACTGCGCCCATAGCAACGGTCTGTTATACATAGCAACTACTCACATGCTCTGACAAATAGTGATTTGTTTCTAGATCTTGGTACAAAAATGATCGATTGCAGGTATTGTTTTACCGGAGAAGTATCGATACTACTTGGTACTGGGTTATTTCAGCCGTTGGGCTACCTTAAAGGTATCGTGTACTGATACCCAGGCCTAACAGTGGAGGAACTGGAGGATTTCTTGACTTAAATTGATGATTGTGGACCAGAGTTGAAGTTTCGTGGACTCCAGTTCTGCTGTCAGTGAGGATTCCTGGGTGAAGAGCCTGGCTCACTGTCATCATCTCAACCGTCTTTAAAGCACGCAGAATTCTCAAATAAACCCCCCAAATAATTCACCTCATTCGTTTTAAGTTGGGAAATCTTTACATACATTTCTAAATTTCTGGCGCAGCTACTGCTGAAGCGGCGGTGATCACTTTTAAGAACACATATGCATACCGAAATACACAAGGATGAGAATATATACACAAACTCTACACACACACACGCACACACACACACACACGCAGACCCGTTGAGGCTGTTGGCACAGACTTTTATGAATAATGGAGCTATTGAGGCGTGGAGACAGGAGAGCTCTCATAAGCTCACGGCTCCCAGGCCACAACACAACAGGACAGAGCTGAGCAGGAACATAAACTCCCACATACCCTGCAGTATGTATACACACACACACACACACACACACACATACACACCAGAATGGACAAAAAGCGCACACACAAGCTTTGAACAGCACGCAACCTGCCACCTTCTGCCACAACTCACTGTTTCAGAAGTGCACAAAGAGGCGTTGTGAGGTGTGAATTGTCTGGGAGACTTTTATAGCTCTGGGCTGCTGAATTCAGGTGTGAAGCAGAAGACTTCTAATTTCTCCCAGTCAATGTCAAGGAAGTGCATTATTATGTAAAACTCATTAATAAATTGTGTGTGTGTGAATGAAAGACAGTGAGACTGTGTGTGTGTGTGCTCAAGGTTCTGCGCTGAGCTGCAAAGACGCTGCAGTATTTCAAGGAGAGGGACGTCAGCGCTTTCGTCAGCTACAGCTCCGTGACACACACACATACAGAAACACACACACAATTCACGTCACAGTCCCTGGGAGTGACGGGGGCAGCGGTGAAGCCCGTACACTCCTGTCGGCTGCTATAAAAGGAACGGCCGGTCCCATTGTTCCTCTGAGTCTTCCCGAGCAGTGTGTGTGTGTGCGTGTGTGTGTGTGCGTGCGTGCGTGCGTGTGTGTGTGTGCGTGTGTGTGTGTGTCTGCCATCATGAGTTGAAGAGAGCATTATTGTTCCTCGCACATCCTCGTCTCATCTCAGAGCCCTGAGCGGACACACACACACACGCACACACATATTTAAGTGCGGTAGCATACAGTATATACTCATCTACAAACTCCTGCTTCTCAGCACTTTAGATCTGCAAACACACACACACACACACACTCACAAACACACAAACTCCTCGCATGCTCCATAATGCATCTTAATAAAAAAGCCATTGGGCCCGCTGACACTTGCATTCAGTTCAGCTTCAATAGACATGGAGCAGCGGCATGCCAAGAGGGAGTGGATTAAAAATAAAGAGAAAGACAGAGAGAGGGATGGAGGGGGGGGGCAAGCCGTCCTGTCAAAAACCAGCCTAAATAGTCACAGGCAGACAAAGCGGCCCGCCTGCAGGGTGAGACGGGCTTTACAGAGCGAGGTTAGAGTGCAACCCTACAGTACCGTGCACAATAATGAATGAATGGATATCAGCAGTTTAACCTGTAGCCCTCCGCTAGCACAGGTTAGAAGAGAGGAGATGATGGAGACAGTGAAGGTCTAATAGAGAGGAACCGACAGAGGAGATGCAGAAGGAGACAAGGAGAGAAAGGATGGGGTTGAGAAAACTATAAAGAATACAGCTATTAGGAAGAGAGGGAGATAGAGAGGAGGCATTATTGGATGGCGAGGAGGTATGTGAAGGGCACTTGGGAGGAAAAAGGAGGAAGCAAGAAAGGTAAAAATGAGATGGTGACAAAGAGAAGAGGGGGGAATAAGGGTGGAGAAGGAGAAGGCAAAGAAATAACGAGGCACAGGAGAGAAAAAGGTGGGAAGGAGGAGAGATGGAGAAGGAAGATTGTGAGATGTGGAAAAAGTTGGACTGTGGGTGAAGCAGTAAGAAAAGGTGAGTGGAGGAGAGGAGAGAGGGATTATTAGGAATCTGAAAAGGAAGTACTATAGGGGAAGGGGGGAAGGATGGAGGGAGAGTAAGAGAGGCTGAGACAATAAGGAGAAGGGACAGAGCAACATACAGTCGTTACACCACTTCAGCCCTGTCCCACGGAAGAAGAGAATAGGATGGAGGGAGGGAGGGATGGAGGAGAAAATGAGCGAAGAGAGAGGTGGCGGAGAGAAAGGAGCCGATTGTTTTCGCCTGCAGGGAGAAAAGAGTTCCCCTGGCCTGTGACCAACACGTCTAAGCCTCCCTGCGACGGAGAAATGAAAGGAAGGAGGGATGGATGGAGGGAGAGAAGAGGAGGGAGGGCTCTCAGCTGTACGGAACAAAATGAGTGAAACAGCAGGTTACTCATGGCTTTTACACCAGTTTGAGAGAAGGTGGAAGATTAAGCAAATTATGGAGAATTTGAAATGCAAGAAGCACAAAAATCCAATTGCCCCGTTGATCTGATTCTTTGTGGTATCTGAGATGTGTTTGTGTGAAACAATGAGACAAAAGACATCAATCCATGTGAAACAACCCAGTCGCCAGAATGCAAACCGCGGGAAACATTGAATGTCGACGTTTCTTAACCAAAAATACGTTTCATATCAGCCTCGTATCACGCTTGCAGAAACACACAATTCCACATGGTTAACGTTGTGAAACGATTGGTTAGGTTTAGGCAACAAAACTATTTGTTTGGAAAGAATATCATGGCTTGTGTTGAAATAATAACATAACTATGTAAGTTGTGTAAATACATAACAACCACCCTTAGCGGACTTCCTTACTTAATGTTAGCCTTAGCTACCCTCCCGCCCTCCCTTTGTGGACTTTCTCGCTTGTTATACTCGTTATTATACCACGTAACCTTCAATAACGGGCGCTCCATATACTACTTGACTTGCTCTGCCCGAATGCAAAAATATCCACATTCAAAAATACAAAAAAAAGTCCACATTCAACGTATCCGTGGTTTACAGAAATGTGCACCATCATTTTTTTCCTGCCAACTGGGTTGTGTGAAAAGATGAAAACAGTACACGTAGTGCCTGTGCTTTTTATTATACTCTTTTAGTCAGTTGTTAATTCAAATTGAGTTGTGAATAATTGATATAACAGATGACCTCTATCTCTATAGGTTATTCATTATCATATTACACTGTCTTCCTCAGTGGATTAGTTAGCCCTGCTAATAAAGGAGCTTTTAAAACAGAATAAGAAGGGGAAGTGATGAAGAGGAGAGGGGGAAACAGGAGGGAAGAGGAAGGATTGGTGAGTCAGAGGGGAGCTGGTCAGATGGGTTTAATCAACTACAACACGATTACATTTCTCCGAAATGGTGAAAAGTGTTTGTTTTTTGACATAACAAAAAGTTAAATTATTACTCCATAAAAAAAATTGTGTCATTTTGATGCTAATAAAACACATCTGAAAGGCATTGGATTTGCATGTTTCATGCCACGTTTTCATTCCGGCATTTTACTGCTATTTGAATCACACATTTGTCATAAATCTGCTCATGATATCCAGCATATCAGGGGAGTGATGGTGTGCGTGCGTGTGCGTGCATGCTATGTATTCATCACGTTGTCAAGACAAACGTCCCATCTGGGGACAATTTTAGATTTGAACCACGGGAGGTTCACCATTTATCCTAGTGTTAAGACTTGGTTTTAAGGGTTGAGGTTGGTTGGTGTTGAGCATTGTGTGATGGTTACGGTTGGGGAAAGCGTCCAGGGACTGAATGTGTATTCACAAGTCCAGCATAGAAGTACAAGTGCAGCAAGCATGTGAAAAGTTGGACCTCCAAACTAATTCTCTACATTCCCACCTTGGCTGTTAAAGAATAATCCCTGTGGTGTTTTGATTCAGCTCAGATAAAAAATCTGCTTGGCTTGCAGGTCTGATTGCTTCACTCCCAGAGAAAACAAAAACACATGAATGTGCGGAGAGAAGCGAGAGAGGAAGAGCAGGTGATGCAGAGCGTCGTGGCTGCACATCAACACCCTGCAGACTTTCACTAACCAGAGGGAGCAGAAGCAGAATGCAGCAAGCAGTTAAGAAAATATGACTTTTACAATGACTACAGCTGTAACAATGTTATTGGCTCGGGATCATTTTGCTTTTGCCGAACAGAGAGCTGAGCTGTGCCTCATTTCCCTTGAAAACTGAGAAAAGAAACGAAGGTTGATAAAGACAGACCACTTGCAAAGTAAAAGGAAAATATAGGATACTACTGTTCTGTGTCATCGTACAGGCTGTTCTCACCGTTCATAGCTGTATCTACGAAAAGTAATGCACTGTAATTTGTATATATCCCACAAAATCAGTCTGTATAATCCATGTAATCGTGAACCAGGAAGTATAAAGAGTGACAATCACTGCTTAAGGAGGAGGTTGGGGTGGATGGGTGGGTCACGTACCTCCCATACTTAAGTAAAGTTATTTTAACACAAACCACGATCTTTTCCTAAACCTAACCAAAGTAGTTTCCTGTGAAGACGGAAGTTTATTTTGAAAAACTGTATGCATGTAACAAGTGGAAATTGACACGTGCATGAGGAACCGCTGCATTGTGATATACAACAACTGATCCATATATATTATTATTACACGGCTGTGTTGAATACTTGATTCTGATTGGTCAATCGCGGCGTTCTGCGGTCTGTAATTTCTCTCAACAAACCGTTGCTATGTATAACAGACCGTTGCTATGGGCGCAGTTCTGATGTCGGACTCTGGCGGACCTTTTTTGTGTCAAAATATTGATTTCTTAAGTAAGTAGCCGTGTAACAAGTGGGATAATGTACAGCTAGCGGGTCATTGTTGATTGGTTGGTCGTTGCTTTGCGTCGGGGTGCAGCATCGCCCTGTCGGGGATTCTTTCACAACAATGACCGACCAATATCCCTCACATAATATTGACAGTCAGAGCCAAGAGTGAAGCTGAAAGTTTGGTTGAAAACGAGTCTTTACAGTGATTTGCAAGTAAAAAGCTCAGTCACATGTCAGAAAAAGTGTACTGTGGCTTATGTGTTGTTTTCAGTGGAGGGTCTTGGGACAAAGTTAGTTAATACAGGAGTAAATGGCAGTTTCTCACACACACACAACCGTCAAGCAGCTATAAGCCAAAAGTGACTAGCAGTCTTTATGGGATTTAAACTGAAAAAACAAAGTGAAACAGAGAAAGCGAGACGATCCGGGGCTATGGAGCTTAGTCGTTCTGAAAGACACGGAGTGAATGAAGGAGCCGGTGAGGTTACAGCGCTCTGCTGGTCGCTGGTACCGAGCCATCTGGCCCGGCATCAGTAATGGAAAGTTTCCCATGCAGCCTGCGAACCCGTGGCTAGTATTAGTTCAATTTGACTAAATGGGGAAAGTGGAGTCAACTAAACCTGCTTGGCTGGTGCACCCTCATGATTATTGATATATTTTAAGTATTTAGATTTAGCCTTATACATTACTAGGAAGAAATATATGCAGTTGGAGCACTGCCTCGCTATGGTCACAAGCAGGCTTAAAGCTCTCATCTGGTGTAACAAGCTCTGAAAAAAGGCAGAGACAATGAAGGAGCCGCTGAGGCGAGGGCAGCCTGCTGGTAGCTGGTCGCCGGCCATTTGGCCGCGTTAAACCCAGGAGCAGCAGTAAGTCAGGACCTTACAGAGCTGCCTCTGGTCTCCTGACTGGAGCTGCTCCAAACAGCGCTCTCTCTCTCTCTCTCTCTCTCTCTCTCTCTCTCTCTCTCTCTCTCTGAGGGAAGACAACTAACTCTACTCTCCTACATGAAGCAACGGAGCAGATTTCAACCCGGTGTTACACCAAAATCTGTGACCGCAGTGAGCCAGCAACACATGAGGTCACCATGTCTGTCATCAGAAAATGTGACCCCACTGTACCTGTATGATAAATTACACAAATATGCGACAGAAAACACACAAAACTAAATAGTTTATAAAACATAAATGTATTTTAATATTGTTAATGTAAAGATATATTCACAAATTTCTAAAAGAAAAGCAAAGGATAGGTACAGTGGGGTCACAGTTTCTGAAAACAGGCATCAGAAATGGTGACCTTATGTGTTGCTGGCTCACTGCGGTCACAGATTTTGGTGTCACACCGATTCTCTGAGGAAAAAGCCCTCTTGTCATCATGACTTGTAAAAAGATATTTGGGTTTGTAATGACTCAGGATCAGCACTGCTGCACAAGATCAGGTCACAAGAAGCAGACTAAGTAGAACATGAACAGTAGTCATTGATTGTTTTTGAAATACACATTGCCACAAGTATGTAATTTAAGTGCATGCAACACAAATGATTATAGCATAATATTGTCAGAAAACCCCAAATCCTTTTGGTGCCACATCATTAATCTTGAAATAATGATGAGAAAAGATGTCAGGGATGAGAGCGGTGACCCTAAACGCTCCTGACTGGATTACGGTCATAATGAACTCACCTGTCCATCCGTTTCCAGGGGAACCAAATTCCAAAAGAGTTCAGAACATTCCGAATCGGGATCAGCATCCACCTGAGCCAAACATGCCTCTGGCAGCACTGACCGTCTCCATAGTTACTGTGCTGCTTTTTCCTGTTTGACCTCTCATGGTCTTTCCATTGCAATAAAAAAAAATAAAACAAACGAGCCCATGTGAGACAAACCCTCTTGATTATACACTCACAGTATGGAGAGTGCTATATACACACACCTACACACACTCACCGAGCTCTTGTTATGTGCTTGCAAAGCACTCTCTGGCTTGAGCATGTCTGAATTCAGTGAGGATGCACAAAAAAGTGGAGGTCAATCTTAAAATCTGAGTCCGTTAATTGGATAAAAAAGTGTGAGGCAGGTAAAAAAGTCTATAAAATTCTATTGAGAAATAATCAAAAAATGCATTAAAATTGTTTTCAGAAAGTGGTGAAACAAACTTGAGTAATTCCAGTGATGGGAATGGTTCCCAGAGGACAGAAAGAGAGCAGCGGCAGAGTCCCACTTTGGTGCAAAAAAGTCCAGTGAGTCTTTAAAAAAAAGTCCAAAAAGCAGCCGGTGTGTGAGTTAAGAAGCGGAGCAGTGAGATGTGAGTATTCCCCTGTCTGCAGTCAGCTCCACTGATGAACGGCTGCACTCCAGCTCCACTTAGAAAAACACACAACCCCTGTGCACACACACATAAAAATCTTCTTAACACACACACGCGAGGAGTTCACACACACACACACACAGTTTTCACAGGAGCTGAGCAGAGCAGAAGTGCTCAGAGGGAGAGCAGGCAGGAATAATGGACTTAATTCAAGAGGGGAGAGAGAAAGAGAGGGAGGGAGGGAGGGAGAGAGGGAGGGGTTGGAGAGAGGAAGGGAAGGTGGGAGGTGAGAGGAGTGGAGGGGAGTGGAAATGGGCAGGGACATCCACTGTGTTCTCAGTATGCGTGTGTGTGCTACTGTATGTTTGCATTAGTACCTGTATAAAATGTTTTCTTCTCCATCAGTGTGATCAGGGACTTTGATTAAAGTCTAGTGAGAAGATAAATCCTCAATACAGCAGCAGAGACTTTGTCTTGTGACTTGGACTCGGGTCAGTCTCTATTCATTGTGGGATTTTGGGCTGTCCCAGTTGAAAGTTGACAATCTTGAGAGAAACATGGAGTAACTTTTGGTTGTCAATCCAAAAACACTGGACCTAGATCACATTTTGTTTGAGCCTGTTGGCCGATTTAAAGCTTTAAAGACAGCCTGCTATACATGTTTTTAATTTACACAAAATAAAAAGAAAAAAGAAAAGTTGAAAAGAAAGTTTAAATTTTGCCAAATAGTTTTTTATGCTTGCCTGAAATCGCTAAAATGTGCAATCAAGTGAAACATGCAATAAAGTGCAATAATAAACTGAAATAAATCATGATGTACATGAAGCATGTGACTTAATCGTCCACTGAAGACATGAAAAATGGCGGCAGATGAAAACGTCAGATCGGTGTGGAGTGATGAAGAGATTTCAAAGTTAAGCGTTAACGCAAATTCGTTTTAACGCCCCTAATTCCTTTAACACATTAATGCAACTTGCGATTTTTAGGTTGTAGCGGGCTCAGGGTGAAGATACTGGTATGATGTGAAACTAGAAAACCTAAATCGACCAACCATGGTACCAACCATGTCATACCAAGTTAAATAACACTCCAAACTTACGCTAAAAAATTACTTATTGACTAAAGAAATCCTGGTCGACTGAGACCAAAACTACAGATTAGATGACTAAGAGGGAGACGCCCTAGTAACCTTTCTCATATCAACAACAACAAACAACAAATGCCATTTCCATCATGTCTTCTGCATTGTTTTCCACCGTGACTGACTGATGCTCGTTTTATTACTTCATCTCGTGGTGCCCTCTTCTTCTGCAATGGTTTAATGGCACCGGACTGGAAAATACCAACAACCTTCATTTTTTGGGCCAATTTTCTGGAAATGAAGTTCAGTCACCCGGCATTACTTGAACAATCTGACACACCTCCAAATTGATATTGCACAGTCTGACACAGAACAAGATTTTATTGAACCCTTGATCAGCGTGACTTGGGGTGAACCGAGATCACTGTTGTTGCGCAGCGTGTGTTGAGGCCTCAAGTCACAAAAACGAGACTTAAGACTTGGGTGTAACTGCTGTGAGATGGGACTTTACTTGAGGCTTGGCTTGAACCTTACTCTGACAGACACATGACTCGCCTCAAAAGACTTCAAAACAGCTTTGACTATTTCGATAACAGAGCAGTTTGGATAAAGATCACTGCAAACACAGAGAGAGAGGAAGATATCCAGACAGTGGAGAATGACAGCATGCTGGTGTGGACAGCATGTAGGCTGATAGATAAGATACTGTAAATACAGTAAGATTACCCTCTTAATTGGCACACATTTATAACATATGAGGGTTTACATCATCCTCTGCACATATCAGAGTTGAAGTATGGGTCAGCTATTCATGACAGCCAGCCTCTGAGCTCATGAATGTATGAAAAGCACAGAAAGGATCGAAAAAGGTTCAGTGATGTGAAGTTTTAAAAGTGTCTCTTCTCACATGTAATACCAGAGATTAAGCCATTTAAGTGTCATTGGGAAGATTTCATCTCTAATGCAGTGTTCACACCAAACTTTAAGCACATTTTTTGCCTTGAGTTACTCACGTGAGTTTGACTGTTAGATCAGAAAGTGTTAATTTACCAACGTTTCTTCAGCCATGGCCGAAACAACCAGTATTGCTGCTTAGTACCTGTCGTGGAAAATCAAACACCGTCCTGTCTGGGTTCATAACATCACCCAGCGGCGGCACTTAGTGAATTTTACCAAGCTGTATTCACTATCACTATATGTATCTAGCAAGTCACACGTTACCTGAATTAATCTGTTTTACTACAGCGGTATGAACCCAAATAAAAAGATTTTGCTTCGTTGGCAATAAACAGATAAAAAGGATGCTGAAATAATTATGATGCACATGTGTAAAAAGTCTGAGTTCATGCTTCGTCAGGTCGACGACAAGCAAACAGCTTTTAAAATGCTTGTTTTCTGAATGGAGTTTCGATCGATCAGTGCAAGGCTATGCTGACATTGTAGCGGCTCCATCAACACTCAAAATTACATCATCTAATTATGGCAGAGACGTTATTGCTTGTACCATAGACTGCCTAGGGTTTATACACATACATTTATACACATAGAGTTTCATTCGGTCTCTGTACAAATAGGAGGTAGGCCTGCTATCGTAGAGCTCTGGGTGCCCACAGACGGCTACAATATTTTTTTTCCTCCATTCCTGATTCAACGTCACTAACATCAGTGATGACAGGAGGAGAATCTACAGTAAACACTGAGAGGCTTTCGCGACACGATATATATATATATATTTCAACTCTTGTGAATATTTCCACATCTATTCACGTCTTTGCATTGACTTTGTATGTAATCACGTGTTGGTGTGAACACACCATAAGAATTCACATGTCGTTGGACTTAAAGTGATATTTTCAAACACTTAATACAATAAGTGTCTGTAAAAGTTTTTATTTCCTTTTTCTGTTTTTTAACAGAGAACATTTGCTATGGTTATCTTCAACAGCTACAATGTATTCCTTTGATGACAAGTTTCCACGAGGGGGAAAGAAATATCAAAGAATCCATTCAACTTGTCAGACAACTCCTGCGGCATAATCCTCTCCTCTACTGTCCACTGATATGATTAGTATTTTCTTAACACTATAAGGCTGGGTGGAGTATTACAATAAAAGATATGAGTTTATAGACACAATGACATATGTAGCTGTACTGTAGCCCAACTTTACACTGGGATGATCACGCAAGTCTCAATTGGTGTAGGCTACAGTGCTTTTCCCACTGTTACACTGTGTGTCCATCTTGTCCCCACTTGCTCCACTACTTCATTCCAATGGCAGGTGCCGTGTTGTGCCTGGCAACCCTGACACCCACACACACACACACACACACATACCTACAAACTCACACACACCATGCAGGGTAGGGTTCCCATACAGAGAGGTCATGGGTCTCACAATAGGGGGTTCACTGCAGTATGTGTTTTTGTTGTCTCCATATCTGCCTGCATTTCTACACACAATGCAAACTTGCCTTCAAATGTTTAAACACTTGAGCATGTGCACAATTAAAGCGATTGGTGTATGTGAATGTGTGTGTTTGTGTGAGTGTGAATGTGTTTGTGCGGCATGTTTTCGGCCCACTGGTCGTCCCCTGCTGACCTGTCTGTCATAAACCAGTCTGATGTCTCTACAGACTGCAGAGTGAGCGCTGTGATCCTGACAAAGGCTTTTGTCTCAGCTAAAGCCTCTGTGCTTTAGAAACAGATGAGGGCTCAGTTTCCTAATAGCGTCTTAGTGAATCTTTGTTTTATTACAAGTCAATGAACCGAAATGATCTTTAGATTGCAGGCTGGCGTCTCCCACGTTGGAGTCTCCCCCTATGTGGTCTTATTCAATTAAGGTATTCCAAAAATGTGTATACATATATATAGAGAGAGAGATCAGAAAACAAAAGATAAAATTAATCTGATATTCATCTTATTAGATTTCCAACATAAGATAGCTTCACGTTGTAGCCTACAGCAGGACTACAGTAAAATGAACAAAGTAATTTAACTATGTTGAACAGGTGAATAGCTCCACATCAAGAATATTTTCATGAAAATTACTAGGTTTTGCATAATATCAATGAAGAGGGGAGTGTCAGTGTGTAACTCTTGTCACAAGAAGGTTTTGAATTTGGCTTGATCCTGCAGATTAGCTTGAGACATGCATAACATTTTTATATTTACCTCACATTGTAAAATGTAGTAATGTGTAATATTACCTATAAAGAATACCTAACCCTAATTGTTCAATAGCACAGGGTTGGGTTGATTTCAGCTCACTGCTTTCATAGATTGATTATTATTTGTCACGTGTTTTACGATGTGTAATCAGACGAGCAGGAATGCTCACATGACAACACTAATTACTGTACTTATTTAAGGTATACTATTTATGTACTTGAGTACTTCCAGAATATGTGATGAAGTCATTTAGTTTCTCTTGAGAAGATTTTATTTTTGTTCCTGAACTGGTTCATAAAGGGAGTTTATTCTATTTTCTTTTCTTTTTTTTCAGAAAAACACTAAAACTAATAACTTTAGATTTCCCACCCTAGACCCTTGATTAAAAAATTGCTGAAATAATAAGTAGGGAACATCATCAATGCTTTTTTTTCTACATATGACGTAAATAGAACCAAAGACTATTAGTCTCGTAAGACGATTAACTTTAATCACGTGTGTTATGTAATGTTCAGTATGTATAATGCACAACGTCATACACCAGCACCATCAAAGGCACATGCTGGATTACATCAGTCCTGCAGAAACACAACTGATTATTTCATTACATAAACATGCTTCTATAGAGGACCTACATTACAATGTACTGAGCAACTACAGAAACACTAACCTGAGCGTAGCTGCACAATGGCAGCCGCCAAGAAGCTCAGCAACCTTCTAGTTATGGTGTGAAGGTCCAGACCCAGAATAGGTCTATCAGGTATTTAGAATTAGGTATTCCAACTTTATACTAATATTAATGTAGCAATGAATCATTTGAAGGCAACCTTGAACAAAACGCCCAGAATAAAAGGAAAATACAAGCGCCTCAGTGTTAGGACGTCATGCTTCATTGAACTTAATGACACCTTATTGACTTTAAAAACTGCACCTATTAGCAGTTCTGTGGAAGCAGAGTGTTATTGTTGGAAGAGACTCTCTGAGCAAAATATTGGCTTCAAATAGTCATTTCAAACATCTCAAGATGTGTTCTGGTATGTGTCTGTGGAGCTCACCAGCCTCCAGCATGTGTTCTCTACTCTCTGGCGTAGGAGCGTACGTTGAAACTGTGTACAGTTTTAGGGGACATCTCCTACAAGGGACCTGGCCAGCGAATGTGTTGCTGTTATTAGATGGAAGACAATACTTCACCATTGTGTCATCCCATGTTTAATGAAACCAGAAGTCAACAGTGATTTATTGGTCATGTAACTTCCTTACTTGAAGGTCCAGTGTGTAGGATCTGGCGGTATCTAGTGGTGAGGTGAGGAGATGCAACCAACCGATGCGAAAACGTGAATGGGAGTGTGTGTGTGTGTACCTGGAAAGTGAGTGGTGATGCAAGAGAGAGAGAGTGGCAGGAGCGAGTGACATCATCGCCTCTGGCCCAAGCAGGAAAAGTTAACAGAGCTTGGTTTGTCAGTTCTGGGCTATTGTTGAAACATGGCGGTGCAACATGGCGGACTCTGTGGATAGGACCCGCTCCCTGTGTAAACGTCTCATTCTAAGGTATCGAAAACACAATTCTTATTGTCAGGTGATTATACGCTAAAAAAAATACAGGATACTACTGTTCTGTGTCATATACAGGCTGTTCTCACCGTTCATAGCTGTATCTACGAAAAGTAATGCACTGTAATTTGTATAAATCCCACAAAATCAGTTCGTATAATCGACATAATCGTGAACCAGGAAGTATAAAGAGTGACAAACACTGCTTAAGGAGGAGGTTGGGGTGGATGGGTGGGTCACGTACCTTCCATACTTAAGTTACGCCACTTCCATTGTTATTTTAACCCAAACCACGATCTTTTTCTAAACCTAACCAAGTTGTTTCCTGTGAAGATGGAAGTTTATTTTGAAATGACTGTATGCATGTAACGAGAAGAAATTGACACGTGTTGCTGGACATTCGTAGGAAAACGCACAAAAAATGAAGAATAACTTTGATTAAGATATCATACGAACAGTTGTATGAGGATACGTTGTGATTACTTCAGTTAAATCTACTGTGTACATATGCTTCCCTCTCATCTCACATCTCTTTCCATGCTGAGATAAATCTACACAGGCACATTACATTGTTGCTCCACCTCGATGAGGAATCCAGGACAGATGCAGAGATTCTTCAAAAGCAAGGGAGGAACAATGGATTCCAACGGCATGTATTGACAGCAGTCCAACCATAGCAGTAATATCAGTGTGATGTTGCGGTAGCGCGACACCTGCCAACATTACAAGTGTTGCGTTATTAACATTTGCTCAACAGATGCAGAAGGCCTATAGATGCCACGCCTGTAACATTAGCAGCATGAACTGAGACAACCCAAAACTTTTCCCTTTCTCTGTGTGATCTGAAGCCACTGTGGGTGTTACACTGTGGGTGTTACACTGTGGGTGTTACACACTGACCCAAAATAAAACAAATACCAGTACAAAGTGGATCATTAGCATCATTGCATCATGCTACCAGCTGTAACCACATGCTAAACTCATCTATGTTTCAAAAAGTTTCAGTGATATGAATATTTAAAAAGTTTTAAAAGTGAAATGAAGTGTCTCTTCTCACATGTAATACTAAGTGCCACGGGGAAGATCTTAAAGTGTAGCTTAACTTTTTACCTCTAAAGCTGTATTCACACCAAATGCAAAGCAAATTTTCACCTCGCATCACTCGTGCAAATTGGACCGCAGGATCACAAAGTGTTCATTCACGTTAA
Source organism: Sebastes fasciatus (assembly GCF_043250625.1). Classification (NCBI taxonomy): domain Eukaryota; kingdom Metazoa; phylum Chordata; class Actinopteri; order Perciformes; family Sebastidae; genus Sebastes; species Sebastes fasciatus. The sequence goes on along the minus strand of NC_133802.1, from coordinate 27,418,897 downwards.
GTGAATTTATCTAATAATCGCATCCACAGTTGTGGGTCAGGAATTGAGTTTAGACGGGGTAGAACAAAGAGACATTTCTGTGTTTTTTTGGGGCTTCATGGTGAAGTAGTGTTTGGGTGTCTGCACGGCCAGAAATCAAACAAAAAAGAGAAAGCGGGAAAAGAAAGATGAAGGGGGGAGCAAAACAAAGACATACATCAAGGAAGGGAGGAAAAATAAAAAAGGCAGAAAGAAGGGGGGAAGAAAGACAAGATCTTCTTGCCTTGTCTAGTCTCTGTATTCACGCTCAGCTAGCTATCCATATCCTGCTGTACTATATGTGTCCTGACGGGTCTTCCATGACACGGTGCCCTGACCTCCTGACACCACGGGGATTATAGGGGCCCCGGTGGAGAGTGGCAGCAACGGAAAAGAGAGAGAGAGTGTTACAGTTAGAGAGACAGAGAGAGAGAGGGGTCTTGCTTGGGAACCCCAGAGGCACAGAAACCTGTAATCCTCCCTGTTTCACTTTGATGTGCTCACACCCAACTGAAAGGATGGAGAATGAAGGGTGGGGGTTTGGCGTGTCAGGAGGGCAGTGTGTGTGGGTGGGTGGGTGGGTGGGGGGACTGATTGTGGTGCCAGGAGGCTCAGAGGTGGGACACACACTCTCACACACTCTCACGGACACGCAGTCACACACCATCTGGCTCCGAGGGTCACCGGGTGGATGAGACCACCTTCGAGCATAAGCTTAGGTGACACATTTTCACACACACACAGTACACACACCTCAGAGCAGGTTCTGAAGGTCACTGTGTGGATTACAGCACCTTGCATTACCCCGGCTTTGTTTCTTTCACACACACATATATACACTCGCTGGAATGCACATTGCTCCACTAGTTCCCACCACTATTACATCTAGCTGGCTGACCACTAGATAATGAAGGCCTCCATCTACTATAGATGTGGTCTATGAAGTCTATAAATCAGGAAGGACTGTATCAACTAAATTCCCCATCTCACATTTATTTTATTTAAGAAATATAATGTTTTTTGATACAATATTAATAAAGAAGTACACTGGCAAAGTCAGGTAGTCAATATGGACTACATGTAATGTGGAAAATGAGAGTTAGAGGATGCAAGCAGAAGCTGGTTTTGAGCCAGAAGTAAAGCGAGGACCCTGTAATTCTGAGCTTCACTTTAATCAAACCTGGGCTGGTACACTGCCGCTGTTTCTGACAGAATTCAGGACAGATCACAGTGAGGACAGATGAAAGACAAAAACCGGGGAAATCACCTACTAAAAGACAGAAGCTTTAAACTTCAGCCCGCACACAGACAGCACAAATTTACAGTTTTTAAAAGCCCACACACGCATCGATGCCTGCACGCCACGAAATCAGCCAAGTTCTTCTTTTTAATTTATGCAAAAGGTTTTATCATATTATGTTGCACATGTAGCATCCCCGAAAAAAACATTTCAAATTATCAAACATTACAAGCATCTCTGAAACAACTACTATGACTGTTTGTTTTATATGTACAGTACATATAGTTTTGTGGCTACTTTGCTGCTAGGTCTGCCGCCACGGCTTGCTAGGGTCAGGCCAATATAGAGTGGTGCAGGATATCCTATTTATTTTTGTAGGCCAACGCGGAAGTCAGAATCGCAATTGTTCCCTCGACAAAAAGCCAATGGGATTTTTGGATTATTGCAGAAAATAAGCTCTGTGGCAAACTATGATACTACACGTTTTGTTCAGCAAGATAATCTCCACGAATGAACAACACTTTAATGATTTTTTTGAAGTGTGAATGCAATCGCCAGAAGTAAAAAGCTATCCTAACGCTATAATGGAACTGCACCACGGTCGAATGAACACAACGAGGCTGTAACGGCGGACAAGTCGGCGTAGCCACTTGTTAGCAACCACCTTTTTTAAGATACATAAAAGCTTTAAAATTATGAGTGGGATTTTTACAGACGTATTTCATATCGTAGAACAAAACGTTAAAATATCTTCAGCTTGTGTTAACCACAGACCTTATTTCAGGCATCTAACTAAAAACCCATTCAGAAAAAAACATTGACTTCCAGACGAGGGAACCGGAAATGCTAACTCATTTCTGGGTTTTATGACTCCTTCCTGCACCACTCTATATTACCTTAATAATTACCGCCTATTCTTGAGATCCAATCAGTGTTTAACATATTCTTTAATTATATTCATCTTTGTACTAATAAATAGTGGGACACGGATTTCTCTGGTAGAGTAAGTGCTCATTCTAATGGGCTACTATGGCAAACAAAAGGCAGCAAACACTCATTTCAGCTCTATTGTTGACATTTGGGTTATGTATGTCTAACTGAGAGTAATGCTTTACTGGATACAACGGGGAGAGTGGGTGCGGCAGTGGATTAAAAGATCTGAAATGCGTAATATAAACTGACAGATATTTTTCTTATTCTCATTTAAAAGACAAAATCTCAAAATCCAAACTGTCGTTAAAACGTTCGGATTTGGAAACATTTGGATTTGGAGGACATTTTTTTGCTGAAAAGCAGGCAGATAAGGCACAGGGTGTATGTAATGTAATGACACATACACACACACACACACACACCGCAGTGCTGCTGTGCTGCCTCATTAAGGCCTGAGACGTGATAGCAGTGAGCAGACCCAACGAAATGATTCCTGATCCTGATGGGCACTGATCCAACCAGACAGGCTGCTCTCAGCACCATCGCGGATTAATAGCACACACACACACACACACACACACAGGCACGTATGGAAGCACACACACTTCCCAAGGAGCTGTTGAGACACTAGATTGTGCCGTTATTAGTGTGCAAGCGTGCACATGCACCCCCCAGGGGAAATCTGAGACTAGCTCAGCAATGAGCAGATTTCATGAGAACATTAGTGGTTCTGACACACACAGGTGATTCTACATGTCGCAATATGTAACATGCACACACACACACACACACTGACACTACCTGCTGTATTGTAAGCACAGTGGGTTTTGAATCACATTACAGTGTAAACCTCTTAAAATGACTACGTCTGTCCAGGTCAAATTGATCCCTATAAGCGTCCTTTTCTTTATTTCTCATGCAGATAACCATCTGATTAACATTTGTATATTTATAAAATGATGAAACGGACAGCTGTGCTATTTACTAAATTTATTGACTGTTTCAAAATATAGTACAGCTGTTTCAAACATGGCTTCAGCTGTTTCAACCACAGATGCTTTCACCATGGGCATTCGTTTCCTGTCTCCATCTCTAGCAGCCGTGGCAGTTTCTCGTTGTTTGAGTTTGGCTTGCTGCATCTCGTTGGCTCGTTTTTGACAGTTTGTCATTTAAGCTTCAAGGAGAGAAAATGACTTCATTATTTCCCCGTCATGATTTCAGCTTTACGTAACCAGCCGGAAGCAGACAGGTTACCACGAGGCAAAGTATCATTGGAGTAAAGTAGAAAACAATAGAATTACCTTAATTTAAATAATAAATTCCATATGTTATCATGTATGAAAAGCCCCAAAATGAACACAGTAAGTGGATTACTTGATTAGTATAAGCAAATTATTATATTTAAAATTAGTTTCCACTGTTTATGAAAAAAAAAATGTTTTAATTTTTAAACCCTCTTTTGAAAAATTAAAAACAATCTACAATTTTCCATTTTTCTTTTTAGCTTTTCAACTAAAGTAAAAGTAAAACCTGCCATGCAAAGTGTAACTATTGTAGAAATGTGTGGATTCAGTGCACATCACAGGCTCCAAGCTCCTGTGGAGGCAGAAATAACCAAGAAGGAGTTGTTGGATGTAGCTAAATGAAGAAGACAAGGAGGAGCTAATATAATGAAGCTATGTGCTTTTGCTTCCAAGTGAAAAAATGCAGATCTATATCTAGCCATACTTTGAACACATGTTCCTTATTCTGCGTCACACACACACTTTTGTGAAGCCTTTATATCCAATCAGCGTCAGAACTTAAAACCAAGTTGGGAGCAGAGACATGTCAGATAACTTCTGTTTGAACCCGTCAACGGGTGAGATTCTTCATGGACTTTCTTGCTTCGGTCTAAAAAGGTAAAAAAAAATTGCTTGTTATTCTAGCTGACCAAGTTTAAAATAGAAACTATTGTCTAATAACTAATAAAATAAGCTAATAAGCTCTTTTTTGTCAGCCAGAACTGTGCTGCTTTTATTAAATTCTTCTATATTTTCATTCTCCAATCACGTCATCTAGCTGGTATTGTCAATATTAGGCATTAACAAATGGGAACAGGCTTGAAAAACAGACTTCTTTTGGTTTCACACTTCAATTTGAAGTTCTTCCACTTTCACAATATGTCAAAACAAAGCATCAGAGATGTATCACAGCGGTGAGAGGAAATCACTACCTACTTTGGATTCCTTAAACACAACACGCCGTCAACAAAACCTATAAGTAAACATTCACAGAAAATGTCAACCTTCACTTACAATCACTTTCCCAAAGTGAGGAATGCAAAAAATGCAGCTGCTCACTTCGCTCTGCCAGACACACACACACACAGACACACACACACACACACACACACACACACGCACATCCATCAAACACACAGCCTGTGATCATAACCGCTGCAGCAGATTACACAAGTGGTTGAAGTACTTTCAGCTTTGCCATAATTGTGATTTCACTTTTAAATTTAGGCTGTCAAAACAGCTGCTCGCACACAAACACACACATATGCACATATCTCTGAGGTGTTCTGAGCACCGTCTGTGTCTGGCGGGCCAGAAATCCCCTCCATCAACTAGTAAAGGAAGACAGTTAAAGGGGGGGATAAAAAGGGTGATGAATGAAGGGGAGGTGAGATGCTTCTATGGATATGTAGCAGGTGTAAGACCACTACATCTGGGGGTTCATCTGCTTATGTCTCATATCTCTGGCAGGAACAAGTTAAAGACCCTGCCAAGTTAAACGTTTGATTTCCCCACTGAGGCACCTGATGACAAGTTATTTCTTATAAGTGGTGGCAAAGAACATGGAGGATGATAAAGGAGCGCAACAGGAAATCTCATAAACATAACGAATTAAAATGATTAGATGATGCGGAGAGGGCAGGAGAGAACAAGATATAAAGAAAACCACAGAGCCCACACACACTCCTCCTTCCACCATCTTTCATTAAACTTTTACTTTTACTTCTTTGCAGACCTTTGTCCCTGTGTTATTAAATGTTAAAATCTCCACGTCCTTCTGGACTGCAGGTCTTGTCACTGCTAACTTTGCCGTTGTCCCGGGGGACATGTGCTACCTCCATGACACATGCACCATCATTCACCTTGACACTATCCATCTCAGATCCACCTACAACTGTGCCAGGCTGTTCTATACTTGCAAAAAGTAACCCAGTCGATTTTTTCCTAAACCGAACTAAGTTGTTTTATTTTGAAAAGACTGGACATTCGTAAGAAAACGCACAAAAAATGAGGAATAACTGTTTGTAAGAAATCATACAAACCGCTGTATGAGGATACATTGACTGTGCAGGTGCTCCAGCCAACCCGAAGGTGTCATAAATACAGTGACAAGAACATGATCCCTCACTGGCTTCCCACCCGCAAACTCAGACAATGGTGTTTGGTGGGCACAGACTTTACCTCTACCGCTTCTGGTGGTTTCAATTTCATTAGGTGATCTACTCATTTTCAGGTGGCCATGCAAATTACCGTTCAGTATCCTTCCTTTGTGCAGCATCTAAAATTCAAACTCAATTAAAGTCTTAGGCAGGTTTGCAAAGTTTTGGACTCTCCTTGCCTGTCAAAGCAGTTTAAGGAAACTGGTTAAATGAGCCTCGTTATTCTATTGTTTGTTTTAACGTATGTGCCCAAGTACCTTTAACCTTTTCCTGTTAAATTCTACTACAATATGTTCACTGCACAGGAAAAAAAGTGCAATGTCACATCTGATAATTTTCTATTGAACTGCACAGGGGCAAATACCTGCTTCTCACAGGAACAATGGACAATTACTGCAAGTAATGAAGCGAATTTGGCCCCCAAGTTCAACATGTTTAGGATTTTAATGCCTGTAAAGACCTTATTCAAATCCAGATTGGAGAACAAAGGCGTTTTAACAGCAGCACTCAGCTGAATGCTGTTGAAGAACATTTGAACCCACATTCATTCCAGACACAAAGCAGGGCAAAAACGAGTCTTTCAGACACACACACACACACACACACACACACACACACACACGCGCGCGCACGCACACACACACACACACACACACTTACAATTTTGACACAGGGTGTGATTTGGGGTTGCCAGGGAAACATGGGAAATCACCTCGTTATCATAGAGGCAACCGCTGTCATTAACATAGCCCCCAAATCACAGAGAGCAAACACACGCAGACGCACAAAAAAATGTCCAAATGCATAAAAACAAAAATCTTGGATCTATATTTTATTGATGAAATATGCAACAGCTTTTATTTTCATCTGATGCCAGCCTCAGCTAAAGATAGAAAAACCTGTTCTGCTTCAGACCAGCACATCAACTCAAGATGTCCAGTCACAGCTGGCAGACAGCAGGCATTATTAAGGCGTTACACAGCAATCTGGAGCATCTCTAAAGATGGTGAAATATGTTTAAACATTGGCCTTGTTTTAACCTATAAATGCTGCTCTGTTGGCAGCTGTGTGTCACCTATTTTAAGACTAACATTTATGGAAATAGTGTGCCTATTTCAAGCAGAACCTGGTAGTTTATTCTATTTATGGTGCTAAATTGGGTCAAATAAACAAGTCCACAAATATAATGAAATAATTTCCACACCACAGCCTGTCTCCGGGCTCCCTCCATCCATCCTGTTTGAGGTTACAGGTAGTCGGCCAAGTGGAGGAAGATTAGAGTGTTCTAAGTAATAGGCTGTCCTGACCAAACAAACTGTCATTTCCCTCTGCTTTGGCTCAGCTCTTCTTCTCCTTCCAACCCTACTTTCCTTCCCTCCTTCCACTCCCCCCCTCTTCTTGGAGCCAACGTGTCAAGGGGAAAAAACAAAGCTGTTTAAACTCTGCAGCAGCATGAAAAGCTGGAGGGAGGGAGGGAGGGAGGGAGGGAGGGAGGAAAGTACAGAGGGAAGGATGAGGGAGAGACAAAAGTTAGAGGAGGATGAGAAAGAGATGTTTAAATTGCAGCTTCACCATCTTTACATGAAAGATGTGTTTGAGCCAATTTGAACAGAAAAGAACAGCAATGACCACATTCATGTGAGCTGCAAAATCACATACTGACAATGAAAACTTCATGCAAAACAGTGCATCTTTAGCATAGACTGTATATAAGAAGTGGACGTAGTCACCGTGACGTCAACCATTGGTTTGGGGACTGCCGTTTTGAAGCCTTGAGTTCGGCATTTTAGCTGTCGCCATGTTGGTTATTTGCAACCAGAAGTGATACAAGAGGGTGGAGCTGAGTACAACCAAACGCTGAATAAGACATTTTTAGGCGACCAAAAAGGTTATAATTAACTTTCATGAACTGAAAACACACTGGGAAAGAGTTCAAGTTTCTAAGATGAAAACATGGACAACTCCCAGACCGGACAACGCCGTGGTAGCAACCTGTCAATCACAAGCCACGCCCTAAAGCATCCCCTGCTTTATGGTCTATTTGACTCTAAATGGGACCATAATTTACTAAATGAACATCATGAAGTATTGAAAAAAGAGTTGAAACTAGCAATTGAGACCATAAACTCATGTTTACAATGTTTACTGAGGTAATAAATCAAGTGAGAAGTAGGATCATTTTCTCATAGACTTCTATACAATCAGACTTATTTTTGCAACCAGAGGAGTCGCCCCCTGCTGGCTATTAGAAAGAATGTTTAAGGCACTTCAGCATTGGCTTCACTTTTCAGACTTGGATGTAGCCCACTGATCATTAGTGGTGACATCATACTTCAAAAGTGTTTAATTTTGTGGATGCATTTTTCAGTCAAAACAACGCAGATGTGATGGGTTATAGTGGGACTTGCCATGCCCGCTCTATTCACTTTTAATAGAACTGGCACCAAAGTCTGGCAGGATGACGTAATGACCAATCCTTCTTTTAAAAATCCCTTGTTGCAATGTATGTGAATAACATCAGCTGACAGGAAGTAAATATGGACCCAAGCTGTTGCCTAGCAATGCAATTCCGTTGAAACGGTCTATATAGAAAATGGTAGTGAAGCTTTAAAGAACTTTATTGCCTCATAACTTTCCACATGATACAACAGCAACAACTAATCCCGTCTAATCCACTGAATTATCTTGTTTTGAATATTTCCACTTCACTCTTAAGTCTCTCAGCAAGTGGGTCGGGTTATTATTTCACATGATGTATGCCACATAAAAACATCTCCCATTGCATCGTATTATATGAGCAGTATTCCAAATCACAAAGCAACATCTTGGACCTCAATGAAGAATGTATCTGACAAAGGAAACAGAAATTGGAATGAAAAAAGGGGGATATGACAAACAGAAACACAGATGACACTGATTAAGATCAGAAGCCAGTGATGAACAAGTACAGTACATCCACACTGGGACGGGACACATGGAAGACAGTGCACACACACACACTCAGACAGTGCACACTCAGGCTGGATCAAGCTCTATAAACATCAGGAAGCCACACACACAAACACACACTGTTCTCTCTTTGCTTTTAGCTTTTAAAATAGATTAATTAGACTAGTCTGTATTACTTAAAGTTTGCTCTCTGCATTGTAAACATGTGGAACTTGTAGGCAACTGTTCTGCATTATCTGCACCGTCTCTTTGAACTAACACAGAGGCTTCTCTTTATCCAGCAGCTGCAATAAAACTTAACAGAAAAAAATAGATCTATCTTTTTGGGGTCAGAAGACAAAATCAAGGAAGTATCAAATACCAAACTTGAGTGAGATTCTGGACTCTATTAGCTCACAGCATTGAATAATGACATGAAAACATCTCTTCCCAGAACCAGTGTCCCTTTTTTTTTCTAGATAATCCACAGAACCGCCTGTCAACAGTTTTTACAGGAACAATTTCTTATGTAGAAAGAATGTCAATCCTTCAAAAGGATGATTTCACTTTAAATCTAATTCCCCTTTTATCCAAATTTCCCCCTAATACGAGCAGTAATACGATGATGCATCAACCATCGCTGCCTCAGATGGACACCTGGTTTCAACCACAGACTGTGATTAATCAAGAGGCCTTCCAGCAGCGCTAATATGCCTCATACGGCAGATAAACAGGCACGCGGTCCCTCTCTCTGTGTAAATGAAACCACAAGGCTATTGAGGCCAAGACGCTGCAGCCAGCTTGGCTAATGTGACTACTCCCGAACACATTAAATACGCAGCCTGCAGCCTCCCTCCTGCGACCGCAGCACACAAGCTCCTATTATAAAAAAAAAAAAAGACAACAGTATAGTTCTTCTCCACATGTGTTATTACTTAAATATGAATTACCATGTTGGCTGAATCACATTATATATCTTCTACAAAACAAGGCAAACAATTTGACTGCGAGATAAAGAAGATAAGTGTGTGTGGGCACTTGTATTTCTATCTTTGTGAGGACCAGTATCAGTCTTTGTGAGGACATTTTTGGACAGGGTTTTTAGTTAAGGTTAGATTAAGTTAAGGTTACGTATACTGGATTTTGTCAAAGAGGAACCTTGCAAGTATGAAAGTACATATGTGTGTGTGTACTTGATTAATCACGTTTTCCCCCATCAGAGGACAAAAAAACGGTGTCCACAAAGTTAACCATTATTTAAAGGTCAAGACTTGTTTTTGGGATATTAAAGGGGACCTATTATGCTTTTGTGCTTTTTCCGTTTCCTTTAGTGTGTCATCTAGTTTTTTATTTGTTTGTGCATGTAGAAGGTCTGCAAAGTTATACAGCCCAAAGTCCATGCCAAAGGGAGTTACTCTCCCCCACAGAAACATTGATTCAAGTCCCGCCTTTTCTTCCGTAATGTGGTGATGTCACCAAGTAACAAGTAATACAGCGTTTCAGACAGAGGGGGGAAAGGGGTGCTGTAGCTCAGCCGGTATGAGGAAAATAAAGCATTCTTAGAACTTTTAAAGCATGTAAACATGTTTTAGTAGAAACCCAAAATACAAGTATGAATCTGAAAATAAACACAATAGGTCCCCTTTAATGACTGAATAAAGAGTAATGTTGGGAACATACACTGCTTTTAATGGATTATGTTTTAATTAGATCAAGGAATTTAAGGTCTCGGTTAAGCCGTAGCCCATAATCTTGTGTTCACTTCCTATATGAATGCAAATGTAAAATATATATGATGATATAGATGTATCCAGCTTATTTCTCAGTGTCTCTTGTGTTTCCAGTTCCCTCCTGTCTGTCTCTCTCGGTCTGTTTCCATGGGCGTGGCTTCTCCACTCACTCCCGGCTCCCTGATTGCTGCCAAGCTGTTTCACCTGCTCCCAGCCACACACATGCAATACATCAACTCGTCATCTCTGCAGCATCAACCCTGGCTTCCCTCCCAGTCCTCACAGATCATTTACTCAGCTACAGTGGTAGTTCACATCTTAGGCTGCTTCAATTGTGCATTCAAGTTTATTTCAAATGTGTGTTTATTCTGATTCACTTCTAACCTGCTCCCCTCTATCCCTGTCTCCACCAGCCAGATTCTCCCCCTCCATCCATCCTCATTCTCTGCAGCCAGTCTATAAACCTTCCTACCAACTTCACCTATCTCTTGTTAGTGTACTGCATTTGGTCCGCCTTACTACACCATAGCAATTGGTTCATGTGTTTATACTAAGATTTGTTCAATTTTGTTTTTAAACATTTTAAATCATTTTTCTCAATGCCCAGTTAGTTACTGAAGTTTGAAAACATATTTAACTCTGCATTATTATGCTAATTCATTCACCACAAAGCAATTACACTTAGGGCACCCAGATGGCCAGCAGCAGCATCTTATCTGCTATTCTTGCTGTTCCCAGGTCCAATTTTGTGATTACAGGCTTTTGCTGTTTGCGCTCCCAAACTCTGGAAGACACTTTCTGTAGAGATATGATCATTTACATCTGTATCCACTTTTAAAAACAAATTCAAAACACATTTCTCTAGGATGGCATATTTATAAAGTGTATGTGCATGTTATTTGTATGCATGTATATATCTATGCACATCTATGTATATATTTGTTTTTATCAACTTGTTTAACCACTTTACTATTTTATATGTTCTGTTTATATAGCTACCTTTTTGTTTGTACTTTTGCTCCATTTATCTGCCTTGAGAAGCACTTTGTAACATCTGTTTTGAAAAGTGCTATAAATACATTTATTAGTATTATTAGGTCATCTCTCTGGAGTTGTTAAAATGGAATTAACTGATTTTTTTGGTCTACTTAAGGATTACGTAATCTACAACATTGACATGCCGTCAACTTTTAAGTTGATATGCTGTTAGCAAACAGTTGCCAATTTACACACCCAGACGATGCGCAACAACATAAGTATTTATGTGGAGTATTGTTTCTGGTCAATATTCACACTCTTTTAGCTCTGTTTTTGGTCCCTACCAACTCCTGAGGCAAGTATCTGGCTCTTTAGCTGCTTAACGCTCCACTATGTTCACCAGCCAGTTGCTAACTTTGTCTGTCTGCCGTTTGGTGAAAGACAAATAGTGTGTGGTCAGTTTTTAGATTGTTTTAGTTCGAAAAAAAGTTACCTTCTGCACCTGAAAACAATGCTGATACAAAAACAGTAAAGATGTGGGCCAGAAAACCAAAACAATAAGCTTTACAGAGGCGATCGCCCTCTGTAAAGCTGAAGGGAACTGAACAGTGATCATTATCTGAAGTGACACCTTTCACATACATGTAAAAGTTTGTCATTTGATCCATTATTGATATAGAAATATTGATTATAGCAGCTTTAAGCAATGTATGTAAAGTGACTTGCTTGGTAATACTTTGTTTCTCATAATGGATACTTTCTACAGCTTTGACAACAGAAGAAGGAAACCAGTGCAGCAACTGATGCAAACAACATGCCTATATTTTAAAAACAACATCTGAAAACGCTTGGTTAACTCATTTTAAATCATTAAAATAATCTTGCATTGCATTTCAAAGCAGTTGTGACAACACACATGCTGCTTGACTGTCAATACTGTTCTCAGTATAAAACTGAACTGTGTGATGTCTCCTACATCTGTTGATCATTAGTGGGATTCTCCCTCTGAGACTTTCTCTCTCTGTCCTGCTTTCTGTCTCTCGCTGCTCACTGTTTGCTTCTCCGCTCTTTATCCTCACTTTCCCCTTTTGGCATCTATAGCTTTCTCATTTATCATATTTAAATCACTTTTAATAGGTGATGTCACATTTAAATATATTCTCTTCTCTTGAATGTTTTTTTCTCCATCTGCTGCTACTTCTTAATTTATGTCTCTACTCTGACCAAAACCTCAATCTGATGAATTTCAGGAAGGATTTGAACTTCAGTAATTATTAACTGCACTAAAGAAAATATTTTTATAATGCAGGTTTCTAAGACTTTTTGGCGGGATAACATCTCAAAGCTGCCTGACGTAGGTAGTCACACACACACAGAGGGAAATGTGATGCACAAGATGTGTTTTTAATTTCCGATTTGAGCTTTTTCACTTGATAGATAATTGGCGGAAACCCGGAGGTGATAATTTCAATATTTCCATTCAGGCTTCTGGAGGATTTTCTGACACACAAGTCACAGCTCTGCTCTTGCAAATCTTATTCCACCATAAAATGAGCGTGTGTCTGTTAACAGCTCTTATTATCAAGTACACAACTAGATCTCAAGTTTCCAGTGACAAGCGGTGTGTGTGCATACTGTGTGTGTGTGTGTGTGTTACATACAACCTCATATAACCCTAGCATGGGCTGGACTGAGAGTGAATTAGGGTATTGAGAGAACATTGCCTGTGGTTTACCAAAGCTTGGCCACAGCACTTTTTGACAATTGTGAATTTTTAACACATAAATAACGAGCCGACACGCTGTACATGTTCTTCCTTTCGCCGCAAACTTTTCATGTAATGCGAAGTTGTGCTGCGTGCTTATTTTTTCATGTTCAGGTGTTTGTTTTAATTTGTCATCAGGTTTGTTATTTGATTTGAATCTTTATTTCCACTTTTATGATGCATGAGGGTTTACAATCGGTATGCCAGCAGAAACAAGTGGTTTGGCTGTTTGAGTGCCCTATAAACAGCACGAAAAAGCATGTTCGCGTGTTAATGTTTTTTTCCCATTCCTTCTTCCATCTCATGAGTGGATCTGTAGCAAAAAACAACACACAATGGATTGATTCCTAATGTAAGACAGATGCATGTCGAGGCACCACAGTGAACCCGACAGCACTTCGGTCAGCGGAGCCACACGGCAGCAAACTGCGAACTCTCCCTTGTGTTTGAGGAAGGATTGTAAAATAGGTGGTGCCTTTCAACATTGTAAATATGTGGTCGGGACTTCACCGAGCCCTGGTTAGAGGAAAGAATGAGGAAAGTGGTGAATAAGTTGTTCTCTGGTCAGGGAAGTCATACACACACACACACATACAGATGCAGAGTTTGGCAGCAGTCCACAACCACAGGAGCATGATGCCATTTGGAGGAGCTCTCTGAAAGGGATTGCCTCCCTTCTTCTTCCTGCTCCTTTCTCTTGTTTTCCTATTAAATCCCCTCTTCTTCGTGAATTATCCCGTTCCTTTCCTCCGTGTCTCTCATTTTTTCCTTTCCTCTTCGTCTTCCTTCCTCCATAATTGTCCTCTGCCCTGATTAATCAACTTTCCATCCTTCATGACCTTTATCTCCTGCTTCTCATTTCTTTTCCACTAAAACAGATAATAAAATAATAGGAAATAAAATATGCTTAAATTAAACTAACTGCGAAGGCAGCCCGTACCCATTGCGGTCAATTATTTTTGTCTTTCCCCTCATGCCAGCACATCCATTCGATCCCTCGGATGGGAAACACATCAGACACCATAAGATCTGCTCACAGCCGGTAGTATCGGCGCTCCGTCTAAAGCTGGATAAACACTCGGCACCTGCAACAGAGATCTGTCCGGGAAATCAACACGGGACGGAAAGATCTCACAGTAATTCAGCTCAAATAAGTCTCTGATTTAGAGACTTCCTCACTGGTTTCACTTTCACTGCAATGTGTTTTAAAGGCAATAAGTAAATCAGATCATATTAAGATAATAAGACACATGGAGAATGGAGCATATGCTGAGCTGCTTGTGCTTTATATGTGAAGGCTAAACTGAATCTAAATGGTTGGATATTCAGGTCAGAGAACAAACAAGAGCTTCCGTTTAACTCAGCCGAGACACACACATTCACATTACACAACAACTGAGATTTGGACAGTTATCAATACTGTAGGTCTATTCATCAGTGGGAAAAATAACAAAATATCTTTTCTTTTTGGTAGACCCTAAAAACAGTCTAAAGGCCTTAATACACCGGGGGAGTGACAAATAAATGACACAACATTGCGAAATACTTGCATGCAAATATTACACAGCTATTCATACCGTCAGCGATGCAAATTTGCAACAGTTGCAACACTTTTCAATAAAAGGTTTGAATTGATTCCCGCAGGCAGAGGCCAAAACTGGGATCCCAAATTGTTGTTTAGCCTAAACTACTGTAAGCTGTTTTAATTTCCTTTTAGTGAAATGCTCCTAAGCTTTTATTGTGGAAGGTAAGAACAGACGAATGATGAGAAGTTCATGTCAATGAGCCCCAGACCGAGGCTGGACCGAAGGCTGGGAGGTGGAGTTAGAGGAAAAGCTAGCGCGCCTGTTCTATGGGCCCAATGGATGCGGAAGGTCGCCGGAAGATCTGGATATTGTATCACTCGGAAGTTGAGCCATTTTGGCTTCATGTGCCACTGAGCAACTTTCATAGGAATGAACGGGGCCTACGGCACTGTATTCGATTTTCTTTATACATCCACGGTCTGCACTGCCTTTGTCAAGGTCGAAAGGAGTAACAAAGTTTGCTGTCTTGGTCTGAACTAAATGCCCAGGGTGTGTGAAGGTCGTTAGGGTTAGAAATGTTTGTCATTTTGCTGTAATTTGTCACGCCATGTTGCCACTATATAGGTTAACACTTAAGTCATGACAATGGCACACATTATTTGATTCCCCTACCTCACATGGGAGGTCCACACGGCATATAAAATATAAGTAATGTTATCTTATATGAAGAGACAGCTTTTTTCACTCCTACTAGGACTCCTTAGCCTTATTTACAATTGGGACTCTAGGTCCTATTGGTGAGGTTATTTATACGCTTCAACAATGAGTTTTCCACATCTGTTGAGCTCTCTAACCCACTTTCTCGTGACAGAAGAAGTCATTGTACGGATGCGCCAATTTAGGGATCAATTCAGAAACAGGAAATTATGCTTTTCTGGACCAACATCAACGCTGAAAATTAGGACAGTGTATTCTGTCGCCGTCTAACGCATTCACACGCGCTGACACCTGCACCTGGCCACTGCTGGTATCTAGGTTTACACAGACTATACAGAGACCAGCCACCTATATAGAGACAATGCAGGTGGCTGTCATGATGCATTATGTACCTGTGTTTTTTGGACTAGTATTTCTTTGAGGGAACAGGGTCTTCCTGCTAGTGTCTTTTTTTCTTTTGCCTACTACATCTAGCTTCTACTAGTATACGGCAGCTAGCTGACTTTACTGCTATTGGTGTCTAATCTCACACAGGCAGACATCTGTTTTATCAGAGATGTATGGAAAAAATTAATAAAACTTTTGGGATTTAACAGATTTTTGGAAATCCTCTAGCAGCCTTACTGTTTTCGATTATATGATCTCTTGCTTAAGCGGGAAAAGGGTTGACTTTACTGGTTTAAAGTAGGCTAAAAAGATGGCTAAGTTTTCATCCTTCTCTAAGAAACTGTTCTGCTGGAATTTCCTCAGACCTGTGAGTTTGATGAGCTCTGGCTGTTATTGGTTGAGAGTTTTCATAGCTAGCTATCTGAGGTCTTCATTTATGTGTCAAACTATTATGTACATGAAAATCTTTGTGTACCAGGATTGTGGTTAAAATGATAGCTGCCACGAGAACAAGGTTAAGCACCGATAAATCTCAAACAGCTTGTAAGTGCTCTGTAATTATTTCTGAATCGGTGCAATCAATCATTTCCGAACAGTGAGCGTCACTTCTTTCAGTTGTAGGCTGCCGTGTGCTATAATTATTTCCTGTAGTACTGATCATTGCTTTTCTCTGTAATTTGATTACTCATGCCTGTTTTGTAGTGGCTGATGGGTGATGATGATATAATGGAACTACTATGAATACACACTGGAGAGTGTGTTTCAACAAGAATCTGAGCTGTAAGCCAGACGCAGTTAATGAGGTTAGTCAAACAACACGCGCACAGTAGACAGCGAGGGGACGTGGAAGACGAGACGGAGAGGATAATAAAACCAGGAGAGAAAGAAGTGAAGAAGGAGGAGAGAGAGAGGTGGAACCCAGAGGAACGACTGAGGAAAGAATAATACTGGCTGCTCATAAATCATTTTCTTCTTTTTCTTCCCTTCCTCACGGCACTTCTCACTCCTCTGCCAGCCTGCTGCCAAACGCCAGAGTCCCACTTGGAACGCCACATAATTACATCAGTTACAGTAACGATCTGTGACATTTTACTGTATATTGTAAAAGTCTGGATTCCTACTTTCTTTCAACAGCTAGTATGAACGGTATAACAGCGACTGAATCCAGTTCATGACAGCTTTTACCCGTCTAGTCTCGCGTTTTATCTGTGAGACTCACAGTTTATTGTCTTTACTGACGAGTGAAAAGCTCACACATTGTCACATTATCAAAGAAAACATATCTTTTTATCATTCACACCAACATACTTTGTGTGCATCGGTGCCTTAAATCTGACTAGTGTCATGTTCCAGTTTCTTTTTTGTTCGTGGATGACTGTAATACCGGTGGAGTATTTATCCTAAACACTCAGTGCCAAGCACAGAGAGGAGAAACCCCAACATGACCTGGTATGGATGAACTGCTCTGGTGACCACCTCGTCTTTAAACTTAATGAACTTAGGACAACACACACACATATTTCTCTCAGGTCTCCACATGAGTAGTTCACAAAGAGACTCACAAACTAGAAACCTGCACATGACTGCCTGATGATGATGGTAATAAAACATATTTTCTATACTGAATATAAAGAAAATACTTATTTAATGCCACTGTTGTCAACTAACTTTCAGCTCCATTTACAGAAGAAGCAGATCACGGAGCATCGGTTGAAAGTTGAAAAGTAAGACTCGCTGCTCAAAGAAAAATATATTTTATAATACACCCTGTACACTGTATATACTTGTGTGTCCACAAATCTAACCCCTAAATTTTGCAAGTTTAGAGCGAAGAAATAAATGTATAACGTGGTGCACGATAAAGTTAGAATTGTGGAGAGTCTTTGGCGATTAGACCCCATTGTGACGTAGTCATATTTCACCTCGGTACCACCAGAGGATAGCGTGACAGTGTAACATTTACCTCACCGAGCAATGAATATTACATGTCTGTATGAAGGTACAGTACCAACAAAACCACTCACTTAGGTTCAGGAAAAACATCATGGTTGGCCTTAAAATAAGTACGTAAACAAAGAAAAAAACAACGTAACATAAGTACGGAAAACACGACACTAAAAAAACACGACACTAATGTAACTTACAAAAAAAAACCTGGTCTCAAACATCGGTCTCCTGGTTGAAAGTCCTGTGTTTGTTGGACCAATCCACCTCCCGCCCACCATAAGTGGTCTTTCTCCCTTCTTATTCCACCTCACTAGCTCTGAGTGTAGCATAATTACATGGATGCATTTACACTGCAGTCAGTACAGACTTCATGGTATACAAATGACACGCGACAAGCAAGAACGGCGTTCTCATTGCACGCTTTTGCCTTGTGCATTATTGTGTCATTCATACGCCTTTTCATGCGACCGCGTTGGGTGAAGAGTTAAAGAGAGTTGGTTAAGAGACTAGAGATGAATGGGGTGGAGGAGGGTGGCATCCTTCATCTGGTTGGTTTAATTTAGAGTGAACGCCCATAGTCAGCTGATGGAGTATAGCAGCAGTAGAGTGAGACACAAAGTAAAGAGTGTAAAAAGAGACAGTCTCCCTGACTGAACTTCCTCTATAAGCTTCATAAGAACACAGAGGCCTCAGTATGTGATTCTCATGAGGCAGACAATCAGACAGAGCAGTGGGAGTGGTTCACCATTCACCCTGCCTAATTAATTAACACACTTAACGAGTTCATACTTAACGAGTTCAGCCCAAACACTGCCACTAATTGGCCATGTCAAATGCATGTGTCCCATGCTAATTGGCTCTTTGATTGGGGCTTCGTAGAGTTAATTAGCCAATTAAGCACTTCAGTCTGCCAGTTCGGTCTCACTGTGGCTCCTGTCACTGATTTTAGGAGGATCAGACACTGGTGAGGAAAGATTAGACAATATACTGCTGTCTGTCTGCCAAAGTAAAGCTATAAAGAAAAGACAAAAAAAGATTCATTAGAGGTTAAGCAAAACCTTAAACACCGGGAACAGAGAAACGGTTAAGTGTTCTCTGATTTTCATTTGCTTTCTGAAAAACATGGTGTGGTAAATGAGAGAGTAATGCGAATGTAAAGGAGGGGGTCAAAAGGTTAAAGAAGCGATCTTTACGGTCAGTAGTTTAAATCCTCACACCAGCAGCAAACTTCTGTGAGGGAAACATAAAAAATGTTTCTCTTTGTTATCACATTTCCTCTAAACATTATCAGGATTCCTCATTGAAACCAAATGGGACAGCTAGAGGCTAACGTAGCCCAACTGTCCCTTTGGTCCCCATGAGGAATGCAAACAATGAGGGCAAGCCTTTGTAGGCAAACTGAAGGTCAACTGTATGATACTTGTGGCCACAATGTATAATCACATTGTGAAATGTGTGTGTGATCCCTTCAACGCCGAACACACCCCTCTGAAAATTCCCCTGATGTTTCCGCTCCAAGTGTCTTTCATACCTCTGTGGTCTATATTTCAGCAAAATGAATTCAAATGTAAAATCTGTGCACAAACGGTGACAACATACAGTACAAAATGACAATATGAACATGTATAGTACAATGAAATAGCACATACAGGTTGGTATTTTGGGGTGCCCACAATAACACAATATGAGGTTTTGAAGATGTTCTCAATTATAAAAACATCAAACCAACCCTCGCCAACAATTTCACTTTGATAATTGTAACTAAGCTTTTCACTAAATGTGGAAAAATGGAGCATCCTCGTCATTGTACTATGAAATAATCCTACCATAATCCATAATCCTTTCATAATTAAGTAAGGTCGTCTCTGCGCTGTCTGCATTCATTCAGTCAGTCAATATTTCAGCGTCTGTGCAGCTTTCAAGACATTTAATGACAGTGTATTTGTTAATAAATAATTCCTTTTGGGAACAAAGCCAAACGTGCAGTAGTAGGGATGCATTAAAGGGTACTATTGAAACAATATCAACAACAAAATGATATGGTCCTACGTTCACCACAGCATAAAAATTTAATTGCTTTAGTGAGGATCGACAGATTTGGATTTGAAGGTGCGTAAGAAGATATCCGCTGGGATTGAATACAAATCCAAGGCAGCTTTGGCTCCCTTCATTCCCTTAAGTGACAACATATTTGACGTATTGTCGTCTTCTGAGAAGTTGCGCCATGTGAGATCTGACCCGGGAGTTTGATGAATTAAGAGCAAATACTCGACTGTGTGTGCTTAAAGTGAATTTTCCAGGGAGTAAAGGAACACTGCGACTTGAGTATTTATTTGATTAAACTTCATATTGTGTTCGTTAGATGGTGCAGCTAACAATGCTAGCCATGGGAAATCTCTATGCATTTATTCTGCATATACCCTGCAGTTTCCTCATGAGCAGCTGCTATATTTAAAAAATAATCAGTAATACATTGCAACAAAACTCTGTTTAAGTTTCTCCAAACTATTCCTTTTGGAGCCACCAGATGTAAAGTGAAACCTGCACCTGTAAACGGCTTCAGCCCCGCTGCAGCTCATCACCATCCTCTCAGAGGCACTAGCATATAATCCAACAGCGCAAACCAGGATTTGAGACCACTTAGGAAGATGACAGATGGGATTGGTAACAAATCCCCTTATCCTCAGCTCAATTCATTTCCATAAGTGTCAACACGCCCGGAGTCTCGTAGTGAGACGAGAAGTTACAGCCAGGAGAGGTTTGACGCAGGAGTTTTGTGAATTACACAAAAACATGGAACGCTCCATGCAACAGAGATGATCAGTCAGTGTTGTATGCTGGAATATTCATACTGCAATGAATGTTGCAACGCAGACGTTTTGGGAATATGGGGGGGGGGAGTAGTGAGCATGTGCTTTAAAGATAAAGTCACCTTAGTCATTTACTGTGAAGGGATCTGAAATCCCCTGCTAGGTCTTCTACACACACACACACACACACTAAAGAAAGATGCATATAAGCAAACAGTCACTGAGGAATGCACCGAGAGAGGTAAGCAGTAAGAAGGTAATAAGCTTCACCGTGTGTGGCGCTGTCATAGGGAGAGGACTCACACACACACACACACACACACACATACACACACACGGGAGAACGGATTAGAGGATATTGGGTATCACGTCGTCTACTCTCTCTCTCTGTAAATAAGAGTAAAGAACTAGAGACTAAAAACCAGCTAAATAGAGAGAGTGTGAGACAGAGAGCCAGATCATGAGACAGACTGACAGTTTAATTGGCCGAGAGAAGAGAAGAGTGTGAACGTGTGAATGAGAGAAAGCGGGGGAACCGTGGAGAGAGAGAAAGAGAGAGAGAGAGAGAGAGAGAGAGAGGGGACACTGGTGTGTACGGGAGTTTTTCACGGGAGAAAGAATGCAGTCAGGAATTCTTTTAATTGTCCGAACTCCGCCTCGATGCTCAGCCTACTCAGCCGTCCTAGGACACATACACACACACACACACACACACACACACACACACTGTAGATACATACCAGTCATTCTGTCTGCACAGTGCTTCATTGCCAACCTCCATAGGACTTTTTAATAATAATAGTTTATAGCCAACCTGCACTCTCCGCTCAGGACACTAACAAAAATGACTTCATGAAATATATTTCCGTGTCCCCGTCCAAGTCTAGTCCGACTGATTTATGTAACTCTGCTAATACAGCAAACTCATCAAATGGCACAGGGAAGATGACAGATAGTATGTGTCTTCATTTTTTTTTTCTGCCTTTACATAAAACAGTTGTTTGGCTGTTTTTGCGTGCATTAAGGTCTAACAAAAGTGTTAGAGGAAAGATGTTTTTCTTCTTTACAAAATATTTGCAAGACCAATTTTTGCATCGTTCATATCTCGCTTTACATCGGCCAGCAGTTTTCTTTCCAGCCGTTTGCTGGCTATGTTTCTTGCTGTTTCGCCGCCATCAAATGACGATCGATTGTTCAATGGAAGAACAAGGCCCTGATCAGACAGAGGCGCACTGCACTGCCTTTTTGTTGCCCTGATTAGACAGAGCGTTTTATGCAGTGTGCTTCGTCTTTATTTTTTTTTAACACAAACCATGAACTGTACGCTACCTAATAGTTGATGGTACAGTTTGAATTAATGAAAACAACTTACCCGAAATCTCAAGTACTGCACTAACTTGCCTCCAGGCCTACTGTTTTGTGTTCAGATCATGGTTACCATGATTGGTTAAGTCATATAGCTCCGGGTATCCAGCAAAGGTCACCACAATGAGAAAAAAAAAGAATGCTAAAATGCACTCTGTCTGCAATGTAAATCATGTCACCTACATGCACATGCATGTGAGTCCTTGTGTGTGAGCACAAGATACAAACAAAACAGGGACCTGTTCATCACATATCAAACATTCCTCCACCGTGCCCCAAGTGGTAAAAAGCTCCACAGGGTGCCTTTAGGTGGTTTTAGTGGAGTGCAGTAAAATATTATTGTGCCATAAATCAGTACAGCAGATTTATTACAAAATGTGACCCAGTGGCACAAAAGTAAAATGTGAAGTGGCTGTCAGTAGTGTTTTTTTATGATAATGTCTCAAAGGTCACAAAATAAGGATTCACTAATATAAAAAAAAGTGTCAGCATCTTTAATCAACAGATGTATTCCTGCTCCAACCAGCAGTCAGCTGGCTCTGATCAGCCGTCACACAGTAGCGCTGCCGTGTGATGGCTGCTGAGTTCCTCTATAACATTTAGCTCTTCCTGTTTAACTTGGCCTCCTTCTCTGCTCACAGCTGTCCTCCTCAAAGCTGCCCTTGGGGTAGTATTCACTGTGCCCAGGTGTGTGCCTCCCAGTGTCTGTGTGGGTGTGTGTGCTATGTATAGAGTTACCGAGGGGCCACTGAGTACAGCCGTCTCACATTTGGGGGAATCAATGAAACGCAACACTGGCAGATTGCTGACACTTTCTGTTGACACACTGTCATTATACACTCAGTTTAATGCTGAGCTTTAAAACATTAAGTGTTTTTAAGATGTACTTTGAATATAGATTTTAAAAATGAAGTGAAAATCTAGTGAAAGCATTCACAGATTCATGCGCCTGTGAGTCATACATTAAAAGGTCCGTTATACAAATGCACACACACACACACACACACACACACACACACACAATACAGACAGAGAGGCGACAGTCGCAGAAACCTGACATCAGATGTCACCTTGTGATGTCTTTCTCTCCTTTGTGTCTGTCTCTTTCCCATTTTCTGCCATACCCCCCCTCCTCCTCTATCTCCCTCACTTTGTTGCAGGAGTTCGAGTTTCAAAGAGGGAAATTACCTTATTCACACACAAGACACACAATACCAACAAACCATCAGTCGTGCCCTACAGCGCTGCTTTACCCTCCCCGCCTCCAAACCTCCGCTCCCACTGTAATGAGAAGAGCTCTGCTGCTTGGCACTGCTCAGCGACAGCAGCCGAGAGGAGGGATGAAGATTTCTTTTTTTTATGAGAAAACCTAAACAAAGGAAGGACATCCAGAGGAGAAAATGATGTTTAAAGTTTCAGAGTTGAACAAATTGCACTTTTCTCTTCATCACTTTTTTCCCAGGGTTTCCACTTTCTCCTCCTCTTCCTCTGCACCTCTCTCTTCTATTCTTGCCTCTCCTCGTCTCTTCTTCGTGTACTTCTGTCTTGTCTTTTCCTCTCCTCTTGCTTGTTCGCGGTGCTTTTATTATTTAGCACCTGTCGACCGAAGAACAGAAAACCTTGTCATGCGAACCGTCTGACGTACACACACACACACACACACACACACACACACAGGCGGTAGTCCTGACAGAACCACACACTTCCAAATGCTGACGCACGCAGACCCGCATGCACAGGGTTCCAGATACTGTATACATGAACACACCACGCACACACACACACTCCTGACTTTTCTGATGCACATTAGCTAATGTGGAAAGACGGCTGGGCTGAATTACCACTACACCTAATGACTATTTCATGTCCGGATGAGAGGAGGAGCAGAGAGGAGGACGAGAGGCCAGAAACTGAACAGGGTTGGATTCAGCAGGTCTGACTTTCCCTACTGCCTTTCCTCTTCAACCTTCTTTCTTTGTCTCTTGTCATAATAAATTGATCTCACAGTCTATGGATGGAGTTACATTTTTGACTGACAACCCGGTATCATGCCAAAGCATGTAATAGACCCGTCTGTCCACCAGAGGATAGCGTGTCAGTGTCACGTTTTGCCTCACCAAGGCGTGAATATAGCACGCGTGTTTGAAGCTGCTGCACACATGCATCAAAACTACTCGCTGACTGATACTTAACTAGCAGTCCACTCCTATGTTTTGGTACACTTGGGCACGCATCGACGAACCGGGCCCCGGTCCCTGATGTGAAAGCTCCGTATATATTCATGACATGTTGGTCTACAGGACCCGATCTCTCTGTGAAATCTTGCAATTTATCATGCAGGTTAAAAGACATTTTTTCCAACTTCATAATATCAATTGTGTCATTAATCCACTCTTTGCTGGTCGATGTATTGGAGTCAAGCCAGTTGTTTATTAGAATCACTTTTTTACTACACAGATTTTAGTTATTCGAGATATTCATGCGGATCCCCAAGAATGTATTTTGCTGTAAGACAATGATTTGAAATTCCCAGTCATAGTTCTTGTTTTGCATTCCCACAAAAGGCGGGATAGAGTATGGAGGATGGAACCTGCCAAAATCAAAAACAAATAAATAAATAAATCTAAAAATGAATAAATAATTAAATAAATAAAAAATAACACATTCAAAATAATATAAAAAGGGAAAATTATACAGAAGAGTAGATAAATAAGGGAATTAATACAAGAAATATCAATGAATTATTCAAATGAATTATTCATGTCACATTTTATCAATTATTGGCTACATTTACTTTTAATTATTTTGCGACATTTAATGACATATTTATTTATTTATCGAGTCATTTATTTATTTATTTTTTGATTTTGTCAGGTTCTGTCCTCCACAGTATGCATCATTACACCAGTTGCTATTCTCGCTCACCTCCACATATTTCTGCACCATTAGATTATGTATTAATCCCTTTGTTCAAATTGTAATTATAACCATCAAACACACTGATAATTTAGCTGATTGTAGTTGAACAGTTGAAGTCAAAGGGTACATCAGTCATTATGCATTTATTCACACGGTTTTGCCTCAAAAAAGTTTTGTACCAAAGAGTTTGGCGACAAAATTATGTTTAAATCACTGCTGTGTAATTTCAAGCCCGATGTATCTCGGTGATAGTGTTGCAGAGATGATCTGACAACTTTACAGAGTCTTTACAGAGTCTCTGGGTTCATATGGAGGCTGGATGACAGGACCTCACATAAAGCGCACTGAGAGATCATAACACACAGCATGGGATGGAAGTGGTTTCACTTTTACACCCTACGGTTCATTGGCTTTCAGAGAGGTCTCGCTTACTCCGCTAATAGTTGAGCTTGACATGTTTTTTTTCTCTGTTCAGGAAGCGAACATCAGCGTGTCAGTGTGTAGCTTTACCCTGCTGTTAAACCTCCACTGCTGCACAGCAGCCCTGCAGGACTGAAGGACTGATGACAGGGTTTGACAACAGTGTGAGAGTGTGTATCTGTGTGTGGGGACAGAACTGTTAATCTGTCTCACTGTGAAGGTCTTTGCACACCAAGTCCGTATTTTTATATGCATTTTTTTATCCGTCATCCGCTAAAAACCATTACGCACAGAAACCTTGCAAACTGAGTCCGATGTGTTTTATTATTGTAGTTATTGCGAAAATTTGCAATACAGACAAACCTGAATTAATAACGTGGGTAGAATGGATAGCACTAGTCCCAAACGGGGATAATGAATGAATGACATTAGCAAGAAGCTGTCGTTTAGCTGCCTTGAGCACAAACACTACCGTCTAATCTTTCCTACATCCTTTATTTTGCAACTATCTGCCACAATCTATCTTTAAATTCTGCATCTCTATATTCTTTAATTTCTTTATTGTAAAGTGCTTTGTGCTGGGAGACGAAGTGAACTTTCATCAAATGCCATTTTGGACGATGAAGTTGCATATACGATGGCTCTGAATGGTCACACTTTCAACATGCAAAAAAATGCAGAAAATCAAACCTGTTCCGAAATCTTTCATGACGGACAAAAGTTTCGACGTATGCGTGTAAACGTGATTGACACAACGTGACGTCACGTTAAGGGTTGATTGGGTGTACTGTAGAGGTTAGGGTTATGGTAAGCCAATTAATGTTAATAAAATATCCTAACTTCCTACCACACCGGATGTATTGAATCAAAATTCCACTGTCAACATCCACCACCTTAGTTAAACTATAATGAGAAAGGTTTCAGTGGTTGTATTTTGGGATCATAGCAGTATAGAAAACCTGTTGTGGCAGAAGTGTTTTCCTAACAATGGACGCCTAACATAGAATATTGTCGGTTAAAAAGTCTTGTGACCTAAACTCTCACTCATTTTGTGGCAGTTTTTAGCCGTCACAAATTACAATGTCGTGATTCAACAATCATCTGACTGATAAATAAGCTGTTGTTTGATGCTGATTTTAAATTATCACATATTACTAAAAAAAATCTCAAATGAACAATGAAAACTTTGATAAAAAAAAAAAAAAAACACATATTGAGCTTACATGTTCAGCGTGATGTGTTTAAACTTGTTGATGTTTTTATACTCACAAACGTGGATTCACGAGAGTTTACTGAAAGTATAAGCACTGCCAGGTATACGTATAGATAATTTCTGTGTGTTGAGTGAAGGTGCGTCCAGGTATTTAGGTGAAAACAACTGTTGTTCAACATGTCACAGCCTGCTATTTTCTTATATTTGCAGACTAAACTCCCTGCAGAATGCTGGTCACTCATTATGTCTCTGCCTTTCATCTGTCACCATTACTGTCACAAGACAGACAGAGAGCCTTACATGCACACAAAGGAATACACACTCAAACACACACGATGGATACACCAAATGCAGGTCCTTTTCATCAGATAAGAAAATCTTTTTTCTCTCTGCTGACATTGTGCTTGTTTGAGGATTTCCACCAATAACAACACAATGTATGTTTTCATTTTCCACATCTTGAACTGCATCTAGATGTCAAATGCAACAGTGCTTGCACAAAGGACCGATCCATGACATATGTGTGCAAAAATGTAAGGGAAAAGGCTAGATTAAGCAGAGAGAAGAGTTATAAATTAGGGACACGGCTGTGTTTCTGTTGCCCTCAGGTAGATACCATCATTAGCTACTGACCTCTGACTCAGCGTACCTGCCTCATTACCTCCCCTTTCCATCTTCTGTTGCCCCCAACCATTCCATCCATCTTTCATTATGACCATAGACTGTAGCCTATATAAGAAGTTGACGCAGTCACCGTGACGTAACCCACTGGTTTGTGGACTGCTGTTTTGAAGCGTTGAGTTCGGCATTTTGGCTGTTGCCATCTTGTTTATTTGCAACCAGTAGTGACACGACAGGGTGGAGCTAAGTACAACCGAAAAACTGAATAAGATATTTTTTAGACCAAAAAGGGTATAATTAACTTTCATAAACTGAAAACACACTGTGAAAGGGTTAAAGTTATAAGATGAAAACACGGACAACTCCCAGACCAGACAACGCCGTGGTAGCGACCTGTCAATCACAAGGTAGCCACGCCCTAAAGCATCCCCTGCTTTATAATCTATCTGACTCTAAATGGGACCATAGTTTACTAAATGAACATAAGAAAACTTGAAACTAGCGGTTGAGACCATAACCTCATGTTTACAATGTTTACTGCGGTAATAAATCAAGTGAGAAGTAGGCTCATTTTCTCATAGACTTTTATATAATCAGACTTCTTTTTTGCAACCAGAGGAGTCGCCCCCTGCTGGCTATTAGAAAGAATGCAAGTTTAAGGCATTTCTGCATCGGCTTCACTTTTCAGACCCGGAGGTTGCCCACTGGTTATGAGAAAAAAAGGTTGCAAATGGAAGTGAATAAGTGGAAGAGTGGAAGTGGAAGAAGGAGTAAAAGAGAAGAAGTATAGGGTGGGAGAAATTTATTGGAAGGAAGGGAAGAACTGAAATAGAGGCAGAGAAGAAACTTCTTAAACACTGAGTGAAGTGACCTGTTGCCTCCCTTTTTCTTATCAGCAGCTCTAATTACATTCACCTGTCTAAACAACTAGAAATGTGTAACAACCTGCTGCAGCATATTTCGCATTAATCAGTCGCCGACTTCAAAAACTATTCCACCTCCCTCATTCTCTTTTACCACCTCCGAGTTTCTGTTTCTCTCTCTTCTCTTCTTCCTTCTGCTCTTCGTACAGCTGTCACAGGCGACATGTGAGTAATCAGTCAAATGTTTTGTCCCACATCACAAACGCCTGCATTAAAATGCACACAGTTATATATATGCACAATTAAATGTATATATGCAGGAACCTACTCTCCCTCTTTAATCAACATGAGAATTCACATTCTTGGTGGTCATTAAAAGACACACACACACAAAACCCATGGCCACTAATGAGGGATGCAGTGAGCGGTATATAAGCATATGGGGTCTGAAGCATGAAACACGTTGCTGTTTGAAGCCCCCTCACCCACACAGAAGACACCAGCCAATTCTCTTCATAGTTCATCATCAGTGGTCACATCAAACACTGTCAGCTCACTCTGTATTTGAGGAGTAACTTTTCATTCCTGCCAATAAAACAGGTTTGGATTTATATCTGATGTCAATGTATTTTTGGTTCATTGTCGCTCATTTGAGATATTTAATGGCATTTCTGGCCTTTATGGCAACAGAAGGTGTGAGAGGGAGAGACAATGCTTGTGACAAATGTCTCAGATTATATACATAAATAAGCTTTTGTTCTGGTAAACTTCCAACAGTGTCTCAGCTCATCATGTTGTTGTAAACTTAAATTTAAAGGAAGATGGTGTCAATAAAAGCATTACATAATGCTTTCTGAAAACAATATTGAAATTGTACCTTATGGTGTTGTCAGTGGGGCAGTACCCTACGTGCATCATGGTACACTTTTGAGCGAATCCATTTTTATCTTTCTTAGTCAATTATAAACCACTTATCTGGGTCTGAGTCACTGCAGTAGATGATGAAGCAGAATTGACTCCCTAGTCTCTACTTCCAGCTCCTCCAGGTCTCCTAAAAATTATGTTCTCAGACGATGAAACTGTATTGTCAATTATGTTTCGAGGCAAACATATTTTCTCCCCAATTACTCCTGTTTTTGCTGTATCACAAATACATTTCTAACCAAAGTACGTAGAAGTCTGCGTATAGGGAAGAGGTCGGGGTGAATGGATGGATGAAACAAACACAGGACTTTCAACCTGGACACCACTGTTCATGTCCCGTGTGAAACAAAAGTCAACGTTGACTTATTTTAACAGTAAACGTTTAACGTTATGCAAGCAACGTCAGTTACATAAAAAAAGGAACTTACTTTAAGCCAAACCATGATCTTTTACTAAACCTAACCGAGTCCTTTTGTTGCATTTTTGTTGTTTTGTTTCAATTCACAACCACGTGTTTAAAACTTTGACCGTAATCTGAGAGAAAATATGTTTCCCTCAAAACACATGATTGAATGGGAATGTATTTTAGAAGACAGAAGGACTAAATGTTGACAGACCAACCAGCAAAAGTGGTTGTGCTAAAACAAGGACATGATCCCTCCCACCCATGGGCAGTACCAATTAGTTACATTAAAAGTACCGCTTCTAGAAATGACCCTGGGTCTCTGCGGTGGTGGTCGAGTACAAATTTCCCAGCACCCCCTGATGGTGCATTCAGAAACCTCTAAAGCTGAACTGGTATGAATTTTTGTTCTTTAAATTACCAAAAACTACTTTTGTACCATTATGGTGGATCAAAAGGTGAAACCATCTGGGGCCTATTATGTTTCTGTTGTGGTACATCTGTGAAAACTTTCATGCAAAAATGTTCCTCTCCTGTACATCTGTTTGAGTCTAGGGAAAAACAATCTGCATACAATCTATCAGTCCGACCCGCTCTCACTTGTTATTTAAAAACAGGGATGTGTTTTCCACTCCTCAACAAATAGGAAGAGCAGACCTGAAAACTTTCCACACACTGTACTGTAGGTAACAACCCTCTACGTGTCAAATGTCTTTTCCACAAGACCAGCCGACCCTGAGCCTCCAGCTAAAATACCTTATCTGTCCATCTGAAAAGACCATTTTACTAACGGCCACAGCTACTGCTACATACCAAACATGCTTCCTGCACTGAATCTGTCAGGATGCCCGACTCGTGCTGTGCTACTGTGTGTATACTCACAGTGTGTTAGTGTGTGTGTGTTTTGTTTAATTTCAGCGCACTGTATCGTGAAACTCCTTCTTGGGTCAATGCTCTTGAGGTTTACTCCACCTCTCTTTTGCAGAGATATTAATGCACAACACCTTAAATGCTTTTCTTAAGTATTACTGCAGTCTTTCAGTGGTACAGAAAATACACACACTCACACACCAATTTAAATCATATGCATTGGATTTATGATGCATGCACAGACACACACACACAGAACCTGTACAGATGTAAAGTATTCACAGTATAGCTGATTAATTGCACATGTTTTATCTGCTCAAAATGTACCTGAAAGGGAGATTTGTAGAAGTATTTAATACTCTTATCGACATGGGAGTTGACAAATATGCTGCTTTATGCAAATATATGTATATATTTATTATTGGAAATCAATTAACAACACAAAACAATGACAAATAATATCCAGAAACCCTCAGAGGTACTGCATTTAGCATAAAAAATATGCTCAAATCATAACATGGCAAACTGCAGCCCAACAGTCAACAACAACTGTCAGTGTGTCAGTGTGCTGACTTGACTATGACTTGCTCCAAACTGCATGTGATTATCATAAAGTGGGCATGTCTGTAAAGGGGAGACTCGTGGGTACCCATAGAACCCATTTTCATTCACATATCTTGAGGTCAGAGGTCAAGAGACCCCTTTGAAAATGGCCATGCCCGTTTTCCTCACCGAAATTTAGCGCAAGTTTGGAGCGTTATTTAGCCTCCTTCGCAAAAAGCTTGTATGACATGGTTGGTACCATTGGATTTCTTAGGTTTTCTAGTTTGATATGATACCAGTCTTCACTCTAGCTTTAAAACTGAGCCCACTAATAAGATTACATTTGCTTTAATGCGTTATTGTAATGATAACTTTGACAGCCCTAATACTGTAAATAGGAGTGCAGTATGAACACTATACACGCCTTCATAGGTTCACAAAAATCTATAGATTTTTTATGTTGTTTGGTGTACACAAGTGCGAGATCTCAAATTCCCAACCTGGGCACGTTGGAGACTTTTTAGATCATGTCTTCTGAATCAGAAGTGTGATACAATCGATAACAAAATGTCTTTGTTCTTCGTCTGTCTGCTTGTTAGCGGGATGAGGCTCGGTTTATAGACACACACTCAAACACACACACACACACATACACTCATTGAGACACGCCCATCGTAGTCCCCAGGTGCGGCTTGTGGAGATGGAGGCTCTCTGAAGGTGAACCCCATGGTGAGAAAAGGCGAGGTGCTGTGCTCTGAGAGTGTCTGTGTATTTGTCCTTTCATGTATTCAGTTGTCTGTTATGTCTGTATCTGGGGCTGAAGAAAGATAAAGAAAGGTAGAAAGAAAGATATACGACAGATGCATTAAAAAAATAGACAAAAAAAAGTTGGTTTTTCTATCTGAAAATGTATGTTACTCGGTCTGGACTGTAAAAAAAAAAAATCTGAAAATATAAAAGGGGGGATTGACTGAATAGAGACCGAGAGGTTGAAGTGAGGGGGGTTGAAGGATGGAGGGATGTAGCTTTTATCTGGAGGAGGGGAAGCCAAATTAGAAATGTGGCATGATCCCCCCCTCCTGGGACTGAGTCAATTAGCCTGACTGGAGGAGCTGCCAAGAGGCTATAAGGCTGGGGGATGGTGTCGGTAAAGAGGGTGGAGGTGGTGGTGGGGGTGACTGGTTGAGACAGGAGAGGCCTAGGGCGTAGGCAAGAGGGTTTTCATGGGAGGGTGGGTTTATGTGAAGGGGAAACTGGCTAATATAAGACAGGGGTTTGCTGGGCATGTGCAAGATAATACATCCAGTATGAACATAATGGAAAAGGTGAAGGTTGATTCAT
Organism: Sebastes fasciatus; assembly: GCF_043250625.1. Taxonomy (NCBI): domain Eukaryota; kingdom Metazoa; phylum Chordata; class Actinopteri; order Perciformes; family Sebastidae; genus Sebastes; species Sebastes fasciatus. The sequence continues at coordinate 27,386,994 of NC_133802.1, read as the reverse complement.
TTCCATATGTGGTTAATACCTGCAGCAACCATCAACCATCTTTTCATTCAATGTCTTAATCACAGGCTGGGCACCATATAGCCTTCTATAGACATGGACAGAGGGAACTTGAACTTTTGACCTGGTCTCTCAGTCCATCACGAATCAGATGCAGCACCGTGTCCTGGCCATCATCAAAAACACATGTTTTTTTTTATTAGAAATGAGACAGAAATGAATCACCAATCATGATAACATTATGTAAAATGTTTGTGCCTGTGGCTCATCAGGTCGTCCACTAATCACATGGTTGGCGGTTCAATCCCCTGTCCCTCCTGCCCACATGTCAAAGTGTCCTTGAGCAAGTTACTGAACTGAATAGCTCTCGATGGTCAGCACCTATAGCACGGAAGCTCACTACCATTGGTGTGTGAGAGTTTTGCATAAAAATGCTATATAAATGGAGCCCATTTACCATTTGCTGCAGGCTTTTATATCATTGTAAATTGACCTCTTATAGTATGAGACAAAACGAGCAATTAGAAGACATCACCTTTGACATTTGATTTGATATAATAAAAAATATTATTTGTACTTTTTTTTAAACATCATAACCTTGCTCTGCTGGGGTAGAGTCTTGGACTAACTGGAAGATACAAGAAAGCGAGGATGAAAAACAATGGACTGAAGGGCTGTTGGTGTAGGTGCGGCTGACAGCAGCTGTACTGCAGAATTTAACAGGAGTGGATGGCGAGAGGATGGTGAGAGGCTAGAAGCGTTGGCAAAATGCCATTCTCTCACCAAGCAGCTGCACCCATGGGACCGGATCAATCATTACTGCACCAAATCACTACTGGCAATACGTGCTTGCCTCGGCCCAAAAACATTGGCTTCAAACTAAGACTTTTAATAATGAAAGACAATTTGAGGAAACAGCAGCAGTCGCTGAAAAACAAGACTCTTGCAATGAATGCTTTCTATAACTGTGTGATCCGGAGCAGCTGCAGAACAGCGGTAAACAGGATTACAGGTGGTGAGAAGAGATGAAGATCAGGAGGAGGGGAGGGCAAAGAGGGAGGGAAAGGAGGGGGGAGGTACATGAAGGAGGTGAGGAAAGGGAGGGTGAATACAGAGTTGGGGGTTGTTAGGGAAGGTGGAGGGACGAGGTGAAGGGTGTAAGGGAAGGAGAGAGTAAAAATTGAGAAAACACTAACAAAGGAATAACTGTATGTTTATGAGTTCCCAAATGAGATACGAGACAGTCCCTATGTGGTATCATCACCGGTGCTAGCAGAGGGTGGCAGGTGACTTGACTGACAGGTTAAAGAGGAAACGAGAAGGAGACGAGGCTGCACTGCACGCGCTCAGTAGCGTGTCACCAGGCAGGCCTGCGTCTCCTTCCTTATCTGACAGGCACACTGCAGAACAGCAAAATCCCCTGCATAAGCCCCTCGAGCACTCCTCTGGGACGCGTGTGTGTGGTTGTGTGTGTGTGTGTGTGTGTAGACAGAGACAGTTTCTTAAACTATAAGGGTGCTTGTACGTGTGTGATAATGTGAGTGTGTTTATGTGTGTGTGTGACAGGGATGGTGAGAATCTCGTTATTTTCCTATCTTCCTGTGTAAAGCCTCCTAATTCCACCTCACCTTCAACACTGCATGACCGCTCAAGGTGACAGGACAGGACGGGCCCAGAGTCCAAACTCAAACACACACACACACACGCACACACACACACACACACACACATATCTATACAAATCGAAAGTGCAATTACAGGTCAGTCTGGGGCAAAGGAGAGGAGGCTGTTCTGCAACAGCGCTGGGCAGCCTGAGCATTCGAGGAAGAAAGACGGAATTAGGACGGACAGGAAGGTGTGTGTGTGTGTGTGTGTGTGTGTGTGTGTGTGTGTGTGTGTGTGTGTGTGTGTGTGTGTGAGAAGGGGGAGTGGAGAAGGAAGATAGAAGGAAAGGAAAGGTAAGAAGGGGAGCACAAAGACAGTGTTGGAGAAATCTTTAGAGAGCAGCTTTTAGCCACCTTTTATGCAAAAAAATATTCCCATATTTACTTTGTAGTATATTTAACGTGCTGTTTGGGTTGGTGGTGTTTGAAAGATGTGGCTTTTTGAATGCTGATATCACATAATACTCATTCATACGCCATTTAGTGTGACTGGACTGTTATGACACGGTAATCTCGAGTCATTTTTTGTGCAATAAGAACGCCGTTCTTGCTTTTTGCGTGTCATACACTATGTAGTCTGTACTGACTGCAATGTAAACACATCTGCGTAAATATGCTATACACTCAGAGTTACTGATGTAGAATGAAAAGTGAGAAAGCCTACTTATGGTGGACTTGTTCTACAAACACAGGACTGTCAGAGAGCCCGTGTTTGAGAGACTGGTGTTTGTGTCCCAAAGTGTTGTACAGTTATTTTGAAGTTACGTTGGTTACGTGTTTTTTAAGTGACGTTTTTGTGACTTGTTTTTCATACTTCTGTTACTTTGTTTCCGTATGAGAATAAATGGGAGGATACCTTCCAATATTGGCAACACTGATTCTATTCTCAGCTGAATTAAGTTTTCATAACAGATTCAAAAGGTTTGCTGATCTTTGTCAAAGTTACTCTGGCTACACATAACATTTAGCTACCTTTGAAACCCTTGGAAATTATGGGTCAACTTTATAGCATAAACTCCAGAGCATAGCTTGATATTGATCATGAGTTTGTGCTCCTTTTGGCAAATTTTAATTTGAGGTCAACTGGAGTTTTTGAACCTGCATACATAGAAAAAAACTAAGTGAACAACAACCAGTTAACCCAGTGGTCTAACATGACTGATCCATCCATCCACTGTGAACAGCCCACTGATTGTGAACTGAGATCGACCGCCCTCTCTTCAGCCTTTGGGTCAAAAGTATGGTTAAGCGATCTGCTTTTATCTGATGACATGGAGTCACATTACCATTAACCATACCGTATCTGCGACATCTGTGCAGATACGTAATCCTAATTAACCTCATTCCCATGTTTTGGGTCTCTGGTTTAATCTGATGACATCTTGCTACTGATCCATCACTTATGCTAAATTCACTCCGTCTACTAGTCCGACATCATCAATTAGCTTTTCACTGATGTGGAGCCTTGGGGCGATCTGATACTGGGAGGATTTTTTTTATTTTTCTGTGGACAGATATTTCATCCTGTTAACTTGTTCTTGGATCAGATATTTCCTAATTTAAATCACAATTTCGTTAATTTTCAAGTCCTCAACTGAGTTCATATTTTTATCAATATTTTTGGGGTTAATACTGATGACATCTACTGCTGCTCTTAAACATTTAACATCTGGGTTAAATATAAATATATCTTCTACTCTCCTAATGCTTCTTTCATGAGAATAGAAATTCGGTCGTTCCCTGTGTCTAGCACATGAGGACGCATTTTTTTCTTTGTCTTTTTTACCAAGTGAGGTAGACGTATTCTAAATAAGCGCGAATTTGCAATAGCTGCGACCACGTACGCACATGCATCTATACATGCATGCATGGTCCGTGAGTTATGAAAGAGGGCGTGGCTTAAGTATAAGGGGCAAGACTAACCCACACCAATGAAAAAGGAGCTCTGCTGAGCCCAATGATGCCTCCGACAAGAGTCTATGACAAACGGTTCATGAGTTATGAAAGGGGCGGAGCTATAGTGTAGGGGGCGGGGCAAACCGTCACTAATGATAAAGGAAATCTGCTGAGTGCGTCACGGTCTTGGGTTTTGGTTATAGTTTGTTTCCTGTTTTATTTTGAAAGTCCCTCTCTTCTTGTGTCATGTTTGGTTTTACTTACTGTCTTTGTGTGGTTTTCCCGCCTTTTTGATTGTCCGCCCCGCCCTGATCAGTTCCACCTGTCCCTAATTAGTTCTGCACTCATCTCACCTGTTCTCAGTTCCCCAGTTAGTCAGTCACTATTTATACCAGCCCAGTTCCTTGGGTTTCTTTTGGTTTGTCTTTCATCATTTTTGTACAAATAGTTCCTTGAGTTTGTCACTCTTACCGCCATATTCCCTTTTTGCTGATTGGCATGAACACAAACACACACCTTCACACACCCACACATTTGACCTCCGTACTAAATTTCAGCCTCATATAGCGTGAAAACTGTTGCCGCCAAACGGTGGGGAAACATACTGACAGAGCTGCTGGTCACAGCTAAAAGATACTATTACAACAAAATACCATTTCTCTTCACTTCTCTAGTCTGCATGTATGCTTAGAAACTGTAACTATTCCATAAAATGTCTTTTCTTGCTTCATTCAATGACAATGATTCCTTTGTCTGAGCTCCGAAAGATACAGTATCTTTACCAAAACCTTGTAAAGAAAAGTTCTACCTTTTACATTATTTCATGTTAAATTTTGGCTTCATTTTTCTTTCTAAGAAATCTGCCATCTGAATTAATTTCTGCTTCCTCTTCTTCCTAAGAACCCTTCACCTTAAAAGGTTGATCTTGAACATCAGTTAAGGTGTTATCTACACATTTAACTACGCTACATCCTTTACCTACCTTTTTGAACTCAGTGATGAATTAGTGCAACTATCTTGACTGACCTCAGGTTCAACTCTTTTGTTATTCATCCATCCATCCGTGTGTTGAGAAGGTTATCTGCACATATCAAATGACACCTTCAAAACAAGAGATCTATCTTCCACCATATCCTATAACTCCTCCTGCATCGTGGAAATTCTTGCCCATGGGTCATGCTAACTAACTGCAGCACAAATCTTTCTTTAAAGGTTTAATGACACGCATGCATGCATGCATATATATATATATATATATATACTAAGGCACTTATATTACTTAAAATAGTAAAAAAAAAAGTCGTCAATTTATAATTTGCAGCATTATGTTCCATTATTTACTGTAGTTTAATCATTTATTTATTTATTTATTTATTTTTATAAATTGTTTTTGCTTCACTTTCTATAAATAAAAGAATATTCTGTGCTGACCTCGCCACTAGAGGACCCAATTTACTGTAAACAGCAAATGAAGAGTGTCTTAATGTAGCAGGAAATAGCTACTTTTGGATGTGTGTGAACGTCGTATCAGAGTGAAAAATCTAACTACAAATCAGACTACAACTACCCTTACCCTCGCTCGGTATGGAATGTGAGATTACGCATTTTGAGCAAATGTAGTACAGAAATAATGCAGTACATAGACCCAAAGCTGCCAACACATATGCACACACATTTACAGACATTACATGGTACTGTAACACACACGGAAACTACAGTTTTCTCTCTCACACGCACACACATATGCACACACAACACTAATTGTACCCTTCATTAGCCACAATTTTCAAATCAAGGGCAAGGATCATGTTTTTTTTTTTTAATCAGAAGGATTGAAAAAGAAAACAATAAATAAATAACTAATAGAAACTGATGAAAGTTTGATGCTAACAGCCTTTTGCTCTTTATTTGAATGAGGGAACAACCTCCGCTACCGTCTGTCCCCTCTGGCTATATGGGAAAAAGTCAATATTTCAAGAGAGCAGAGACATCATTAAATATTTCAAACAAAGGAAAACTGACATCGCTGCCCAATCTCTCTCTCGCTCTCGCTCTCTCTCTCTAGCTATAACTAGCCTCATCAGTTCTCTGTGGCTTATCTTTCTACTTTCTTCAGACAAATAGGCAACCAATACAGAGCCACACCGACAGTCCAAGAGAATTAATCCTGTAATCTATACAGTACATATTAGATACCATACTCTCCTGAATCTCACCATTTGTACTTATATATTTTCTGCTGACTTGGTAGATATCTCAAGCTGAGGAAAGGGTTAAGAGGAAGGTTAATGGGTTTTCCCGCTGAGGAAGGGTTGAGATGAGGGTTAATGGGTTTTAAGGTGTGCCAGAGGATCAGTGTATAGCCACTTTAACCATAAAGTTACCTCGGTGGTCAATTCATCACCAGGCAATCAGCAGACCCACCTTGAGCCCACAGGAGCTGTTAGGTTAAATAAATGTCCACTTTTCTGCTCTCCGATGTCAAATGATTGAACACACTTGAAGAGCGGATACAACCTGTGACCAGGTGGTGAAAGATATTATACACATGCTGCTCTAAACACTGTCTGTCTGTCCTGGGACAAATCTTCTGACACACAGGAAGTGATGTGTTTTCAATTTGCATCAGCATCAGTGTGGTTGGAGAAGAAGAGCTGGGTATCTACAGAAACTCAACAACATGCCGATGAAAGACAGAGTACCGGCCCATATCGACACATTGCTTTCTATTAATTTGGTGCCCATCACACAGTGCAGCACTGTACCAAGGAAGGGGCTTACACAATGTCCACTTTCGAAGTGTAGCGCAAACAAAGACGCACATTAAATTTTTAAATATTTAAACATTTCTCGGAGGCAGAACTTCTTTGAAGGAGGAAATAATGTCACTGGTTGTGATAAAGAGCTTGTTTTCTGGCTGATCAGACATCAGACTAAAGCTCAGTGAAAAAAGAGGAAACCTTGTGCTCCTGTTAATAACTGAAGAAGTTCATCAAACCATAAAAGCTCGGTCCCAGTCGCACTAAATGGCGTGTGAATGACACGATAATTCGCAAGTCATTTTGCGTGCAATAAGAACACAGTTCTTGTTTTTGGCGTGTCATTTGTACGTCATGTAGTCTGTACTGACTACAGTTCAAATATGCTACTCTCAGAGTTAGTGACGTAGAACAAAAAGTATGGGGAAGCCTGCTTATGGTGGGCGGGAGGGGAGGTAGATGGGTCCAACAAACACAGGACTTTTGACCAGGAGACCGGTGTTCATGTAAGTGTTGAGTTATTTTGAAGTGACCCTTGTGACGTGTTTTTTAGTGACGTTGGTGATGTGTTTTCCGTACATGTAATGTTGTTTCCGTACATATTTTACTTAATTTATGTACTTAGTATGAGTCCAACCATGATGTTTTTCCTAAACCTAACTAAGAGGTTTTGTTGCCTAAACTTAACTGCAGCTGTTACCATAGTTGTGTTGCGTGGCGTAAAAATTACACGCGAAAAGATTAAAATGCGTTCTCATGACACATGTTGAAAAAGTAATGTATTAACTTTTCATGTCTTTTGTTTTGTAAGCTGCTGACCTCTTCAAAATCATGATGCCATTGTCGTATTTTTGATTACATTTGTAATTTGTTGTCATTCAAGTTTGCTACTTCACAAATTTGCAGTTTAAAAAAACACATTTAGCCAACTTCTTAACTGCAATGTACAATCCATCATGGATCTTAATCAGATCTGATAGTGGAAAGGATCTTACTTTGTTTTAACTGACACAATGGAGAATGTTTTAAAAAAGGATCAAAATCAATGCAGCAGAATATATAATCTTTTTTCATTCCAAGCATTGTTTGTCCTTTGTCCGCCTACATTACCTACAATTGTGTTGTTGTTGTTGTTGTATTGTGCTGTAGCTACTGTGTTGTACTGTAGTACTTGCTGAAGCATTGTATTGATAATATTTCTAATTTGTAATAACCTGCCCAGTGACGAAATGTTGATTAATGTGCACTGTCCCTGGCAAATAAATAAATAAATCCTCACCACCAACAGTTTGGTCGCAGATTGGGGTGTGGTGTGCAAGTAGCGGCTATAGCAGAGTTGAGGAGCGGGCTTACAGAGGTCTGGTGAACTCACTCCTCTCTAACGCCACACAAAGAATATTTTTCATTTTTAAATTTCAGACCATCTGACGCTGACTCAAGTGACATCATTTAAGGACATTTATCAGACTTTACACAGCTTCTTCTGAAGCCACAAAAGGCTTTATACAACTCCCTTTTTTTACCTGGATACAGACTTTTGTGTGTAAAGTGGCTCTTTGTCCTAAAAATACACTGTAATGTGTTCAAGAAAAATGCCCTCATTTATGCTTAAAATCACTGTGAAGTGGTGGTTTCTATTAAAACCACGAAGACATGCAAGTAAGCTGTAACTAAACATCTCAGTAGCGACTGAGATGAAAGACCTTTGCGTTTGACCACATTACAATTAACACAAGATAACTATCATGTAACACCTTGTTGGAGCATCCACTGCACCCACCTCACTACAAAGGTAAAGGGGTTAATGTGTGCTTCGATGGTATGGTAATGGAAGGGTTACTGTGCAGGTTAAAGTGGGTTTGGCGTGGAGGGGTTATAAAGAGCAGTGAGACCTGGCTGGGATTACAGGACTTGAATAGGTGAGATGACAGACAAACTGCACACCTGTGAGTTTGAAAACACATATCCACCCACTCACACACACACAAATCATGCCGGTGATAGCTAAAAAAAGCAGATGCTGATACTACAAATAGCATAAAAGAGAACAGATATTTAAAGCTTTATAAAAGGCAGATGGACTGTCACAAAGAGGATGAGGAATAGAAAAGAGTTGGGGCGGGAGAGAGGATGAGAGCGAGGCATAGTGGCATGGGATAAGCCTCTGTCATTAGTTGTGGGATTTCAGCGAAAACCTGCAGAAAAGGCAGAAGTAAATGAGATTAGAGAACAAAAGTGGCAGAGTGTGGCAGGGAGGAGTGGAGGGGATGAAGCACACAATAACCGCAGGTGTAAAAGCACCACAAGAATCTCCTCTATGTCCACTGGTTTCTTTATTCACCACTGATTTATAGTCTGTTAAAACTCACATAATGCTCTATTGTGCTTCTGAGCCTTGCACAAAAGCTTTTAAAAAAGCAAAAACTGGTCCCATTTCAAAGCTTTAACATAGACCTTAATATGTTCTCAAGCTGAAAACTTCAGCGTGACCAACTGAAAAAGACAGATTCTCTGCAAAAGCGATGATAATTCCCTCTAAATCCCCCCCCCTACTTCCACTGGTGCACCATCAGGAAATAAAACATCCAAGACACACATTCCCCCACAAACTCTTTTAACATTTTCTCCTCTCCTGATTTATGCTCAGACGTCTCTCTGTCCAGCCGCGCTATTATGTTACTCAAAGGAAAATCACTCTAATGATCAACACAGATATGAAACCAAATACAGCACAGAGTTGACACACATTCAGAGCTCAGTAATTCCAACACAAACACCTACACAGGGTATTCCCCGGCTTCAGTGTTGCTTCAAGAAATCATCCCACTTTCTTTGGCCCAGTTATTAAAAAACGCTGAATAAATAACAGAAAACACAGCATGGACATTTCACTCAGGCAAACTACTTCCTACGTCAGTTACTTGTTAAAATAAAATAATAAATATCTGCACTAGATCCTGGTAGAAAAGACAAAGACAGATACTGGAGCTAAAATTAAACCCTCACCTTCATCAGCAGCTTCCTGTGCCTGCGTCCCGGTTCAGTCCTCCTCAGCCCCTCCTAGTCACTGTCCCCCTTGGCAGGTGCCATCATGGTCAAATAGTCCACAGGAAAGGGCTGGAAAGATTCTCTAATGATCTGTCTCTCTCTCTCTCTTTCTTGTACTCCCTCCCTTGAGTTGAGATTTGTATCACCACAATAAAAGCAGCATGTGTGTCTCAATGTGTGTGTGTGCACAACTCCAAAGGTCCTGGAATTCCTGAGTCCTGCGCTAAAGAGCGAGCGTGGTTGAGCTCCCTCTCTGTATCTCTGCACTCCTTCTCTTTTTTCCTCTCTCGCTGCCGGCCGGGCAGAGAGGAGGGGAAGACAGTCAGGGGGTGGGACGTAAGACAGAAGCTGCTTTCAACCAACTCTCTCTGTCCTTCTCCCTGCGTCTCTCTGTCTTTTTTCGCCCTAACTTTTACTTGTTCTCTGTGACAGATACTCTTTCTCTGCTCAGCAAAGCGTGAAAGCAAAGCTCTCTCTGTCACACACACACACTCACACCCTCCTCTTTCTTTACAACGCCACTCCCTCCGCCACAGTCCAGAGGTAAAGTCACTCCCTCGCTGTGTCACCCAGCCGCAGTGTCTTTCTCCTGCTATTATGATTCAACACGCTTTATCACCAAAGGTTCAGTACTGTGTGTCTGTGTGTTTCTTAGTGATCCAGCAAATCTTTTGGCAGATCTAGTCGTGATAGGGATCAGGGTGAGACTGATGGGATAACACTTGGATTTAATTCCAGTTTGAAGTTCCTTCACAAAGTTCACACATTCTTTGAAATGTCAACTCGTCCATGAGTTCATTGTTCAACGGAGAATTTTGTTGAGTTGGAAAAATATAAATTGGTTCAAGTGGTTCAGTTCAAGGTTCAGACCGAAATAATCAAACCCTCAACCCTGATGTCCTTGACCTTTTCACATCTGCTTTGCAACTTAACGAAACAAGATTTGGTGGACGCGTGTGTAACGCGTGTTTCTCTTGTCTCAATGAAGAGGAAAATAAATTAGCTTTGAGCATGAAAAGGTGCTTCTCTGAATCCTGGAAAAACCTGGGTGTGTATGATGGTGCAGCCCATTTCTTCCCTTCAGCCATAAATGTCTCCCAATTCACAAGTTTGCTCTAGAAAGTGGCGGTAAAATAACCACACTTGGCACTGGGGGCTAACACTTTGCAAAAAGCTTTTAAAAGCTGCTGTTAAACAACACAAGAAAAGAAAAAGACATCCATCTACATCCTCTGTGTCATGTTTTCTGTTCTTCTGTCGACTTCTGATGCTGTGGTCTATTCACAGACTTCATTGCCAGCCGAGTCCGTTAATATTGGATGACTCAGCAAAACAGGAATATGCTCAATGAAAAGGGTTTTTAAAAGTCCAAAACGGCTTTTTTAAAGTTCTCGCTTTCTAAAATATCTGTACTTGTTTAAGGTCAAGGAAAGATTATGGTTATGGCAAATAACTCATAGTTATGGTATAGTGAGGTTTATGCAACTGTAACATATTGGATAAGATTAGGGTATGGTAAAGGTTAGACAGTTTGGTTAGAGTTAGTGAAAGATCGTGGTTATGGTTATTAAGAAGGCCAACATTAATTGTGGCTCTGTGATGGGACGCACACTCTGGTCTCCGTGCAGCATGAAGGTCATGACACAACACCTCATCATCCTTACTTCATGCCTTGCTACATATAGAGCATACTACTTCCTGCATTGGCACTCAACCGAAGCAGTGGGTGTAATCCCTATAGTATACCAGGTTGAAATGGCATCCCCTAATTCCACAGTGGGAGTTATTTTGCCACAACCCCCTTGTACCAATTTTTTGTGGGATCACTTTGAACCGAAGACTGGGTGGCATGGTGGTTCAGTGGTTCATTGGTTAGTACTGTTGCCTCACAGCAAGAAGGTCCTTTGTTTGAGTTTCCATGTTCTCCCCGTGTTTGTGTGGGTTTCCTCAAGGTTCTCCGGTTTCCTCCCACCACCAAAACAAATACTGTTTAATATGTATCCCCCCAGGGCGCTGTGAATGGGGTTGCCAAATCAAATATGGGGATCATAAAATCATCAATCTCAGATGATCCACTGTGGCGAACCTTGACGGGAGCAGCCGAAAGACAAACAACAACTTTGAAGTGAGGACAAGTTCCAACTGAGAGACAAGGTTAGGGTGACGGTCACACCACTAATTGACATTTGCTCGTCCACGAAAAATAGGTGACGCCAGATGCTTGGTGACGTAGTGACTCGTAGGGCTAGTTGGTGAACTGCTGTAGTCTTGAGGCTAACTGGCATCTAGCCATCCGGCCAGGCGAGCGCTAGTCAGTCACAACAGCTCCAAAGAGCTTCCCCCTATTTCCTCGCTACTGCTCTGTTTACTTTGGTGATTTTGTTCACCATTGCACACTCTGTCGTTCAATAAAAGCTTTTTGTACCTGTAGAGTGAAAGTAATGTTTTCAGAGCTAATGACCTTGCTAAAGATCAGTTTGCAAACTTGGCTTGATCGCTAACAGGACAATGAGTTCACACTGTTTATTTAAAAGATGTATTTGTACCATGGACATTGGTCAACAATGTGAATTTACATGTCAAAGTTCACCACTGTTGTGAGCTGAGTACCTTAAAGTGATGTCATTGAGTGTCTGAGTCACCAGCTTATTATTTGTACACCTGTTAATGATTTACTTATAAAAGACATCCACACTCTAGAGCAATGTGATGATATTTATATGAAGGTAACCCCATGAGAGAGACAGACAGACAGACTGAAGGCAAAAGAGACGGATAGGAAAATAGAGTGCATAGAACCAGGGTGAAAACCTACACCTTACGGGACACACTCACACAAAATATGGACTAATTTATTGTATTTATAATCAGGCCCCAGACAGCGGGGCGCGGCACACTATCAGTGATACACGCACACACGCACAAACACACAGAGCTCCACACTCATGCAGGTACACACGAACACACACAAACACCTGCTGATGGTGCGTTCATGTACAGTAAGCACAAATGCAGGCAAACACACACACACACACATAAACACAGTGTGTGCCGTCTGTCTGGCGTCTAGCTGGCACCATTCAGACGGCCATCTCTAGAGGCTGCAGAGGTAGCCAATCACAACTGCCCGTCAGCAGCTTTCATTATCACACACTCACGTACACACACTCACACAGTCCTTAGAGACTGGGAGAAGAGGTGTGTGTGTGTGTATGTATGTGTGCTGCTGTTTGTGTCTCCCTTGTTACCAGTAAGTAAAATAAAACAGAAGAAATATGAGTGAAATGGAGCAAAATAAGTTGACATAATACTAAAATAAAATTACAGGAAACAGAACGAAATGAAACACTACAGTGATATAGTCACTATATCATTGTGGTATCAACAGATGTGCCCTCTCTTAGCTGATGACAATCGTCTCTTTCTGCTGTAATCAATTTTCATCCAGCTGTGACGACTAAAGCTGCATTATAGTCCAACAAGGACAGTTCAACCAGCCTTTCTATTTTCTATAGTGTCATTGTGCAGCACCCATGAAGCAGCAGCCTGGAGTGCAGTTCATTTCTACATTCAGTTTTCTACAAATTAAACTGCTCTTTTTTTCTATCAGCCCTCCCCGCCATTACTTTATTCAAGAGACTACACCATTTTTAGGCATGTTTTATTCATAGGACTTTTTATTTTGAAAATTTGATATAAAAAATTAATGATACAAAGATCCCGGTGAAAATTGGATTTTAAAAATATCATTTGCATTGATGAACCTTATATATAAGCATGCATAATTTCTTTTTAAGCTGTTTATTATATTTTTCTTACTTTCCTTGGAACACAAACTTGCAAAGACTTGCTGAAAATGGCTTTTCTGAGCTACATTATTGTTGAAGATCTTTCAATCTTTACAAATAAGTATGCAAAAAGTATATAATATTTATAAAATATTATAAGAATCCACCTCTCCTCCACCATGGTATCCACCTTCTTGGTTGTTTGTTTAATACCTTCATTCCTTCCTTCCGTCCTTCTCTTTCTTTCTTTCTTTCTTTAGCACATGTGCACTTCCAAGCATTCATGTGTGTGAATGAGCTTTCTTTCACATAAACTGATACCTGACACCCGACACAAAGGCTGATAAGCCTGTAAAACACTCTCTGATGTCACAAACCGGACGTAAGCGTGTAGAAAATGTCACGCTGTGCTGACAACATCAACACCTCTACAACTGATCGGACACATATTTTCCATTGCAACAACAGAAACACACACACACACGTACACACACACTGCAGTTTCCACCCGTCCATCTTTTCCCTCCTGGAGCCTGTGAGTACATGTACCATTTGTTTTGGCTGGTGCCTTTTGAAATTTTGTGGCTTATAATTTATTTATCGGTTATTGATTTGCTACGCCTGCTACACCAGCACACACACACACACACACACACACACACACACACACACACACACAACAGCTACAACGCCTTTCCCTCCCTTTTTCATTCAGGGAGGCATGTGCAAAGCAAATTCTCTTCTCTTTTTGTGTTTCTCGCTCGCACACACACACTTGACCCTGTTGCCTCTTTCTTCCGTCACAGCTAACCTTTACTCAGAGAAGCCTGCATGTGGTTTTTCCTTTCTGTTCCTTCTACCTTTATCTAAAATTGCCTCTTCCCTTTTAAATCCTCTCATCTCTCCATCATCCATCTATCATCCCAATTACCTCTCATCCAACTCTTCTTCTTTTTCACCCCACCCTTCTTTTGTCCCCTCCCTTCCTCCTTCTTTTCACCGTTGATCCCTCCATCTTTAATCATTCACTACCTCCCTAATCCCTCTTTCTCTCCCTCTTTGCTTCCAATTAAGCTCCTTTCCCACTGGATAAAAAAAAAAACCACTAACACCCCACAAACATCTGGCTGTGGTCTTCAGTAGAAAAGGGTATAATCCATTCATTCTTGGGACAAATGACTCTGCAGTCGTCAAGGGTCTACGGTTCCTATGATATCTTACGAAAAGTTATTCCTCTCTTTCATGCATTCTCCCACCAATGTCCAGCAATGTCAATTTCCGCACGTTACATGCATACAATCTTTTCAAAATAAACTTCCGTCTTCACAGGAAACAACTTGGTTAGGTTTAGGCAACAAAACTACACAGTCAGGTTTAGGAAAAGATCGTAGTTTGGGATAAAATAGCTGGAAATGGTTTAACTTAAGGACGCTACGTCCAATGTTTTTGGAACCACCCGTCCACCCCAACCACATCTCTACCCACCGTTTGTCGCTCTTTATACTTACTGGTTCACGTTTACGTGGATTAAATCCGCATTTATTTTGTGGGATATACGAATTATAGTGATTACGTTTTGTAGGTATAGCTACGAACGGTGTATGAGAACAGCCTGCATGGGTATTTAGCTCCGATCAGCAGTGACAGAAACATGAAACGGGTGGACACACTAATTTTTGCCCCTTTTCCGGTGCAATTCTCATGACGTGCATTGAAGTGAATAAATAATAGATCAAATCAACAGGGATTTGGGCAATTATTATAGTTTATTAACGTACAAATCATACAGTTACTATGCCCCCCCTCAAAGCCATCAGAGTCCAGACAGACAACAGTCATTTTATCTCGTTGACCGTCGTAAAACACATTTCATTCAAACTCGACAGAAACAAAATAAACTTCATCAAAACTGTCTTGGTTAGTCTTTCCACAACAATCACCAGCTCTGGTTTGTGAGTTTGAGAGAGAGAGACTGAATGAGTAACGGATATAATAAAGAAGTAACCACCGTAAAATTGTCACTGTTTACTAAAACTGTTTTCCGGCACGTTTTTAACATTGAACGTGACACATCAGAATAAAAAAAAACAGAAAGACTACTCATCTATATGGTCCATTGGCAATGGTAAAAGAGTCTATTGACTATTTTTTCTCGTGTTTAAAAAACCTGTATACATATGTGCACTAATTTTGGTGGAAAAAGGGTATTAGTCTGTTTCATTTATCGTCTCTTCCTTCTATCCATATCTCCCTCCATTTTTACGCTCACACATCCCTCCATGCCAGTCTTGTTTTTCTCCTTCCACAATTCCTCTTAACTCCATACATCCACATTTACCTCACACCTTTTCCCTCCATTTGTTCTCCCTCTCTTTCTCTTCGTCCCCACCAAAATGTTGCCCTGAACCCATCCCTCCTCCCTCCCTCCCTTCCTCCCTCCCTCCCTCAGTCTATCCTTCCGTCTCTATTCTCTGTTTGTTCAAGGCCTCTTTTAACGAAGCCAGTCTCCTCCCAGGTCTCAACAGGCCATTGTCAATACTGACGTCTGGCCTCACACACAAACACACACACACACACACACACACACACACACACACACACTGAGACTCATGCTGGAGCATGAACACACAAACCCACAGCCTCATAAACATGCATACGAAAGTACACATGACTCTCTATAAAGGTCTCAGCCTCTTCTGTCCTTTGTCGTGTCCTCTAATCGCTCAGTTTAGCCTTTAACACTCCCTCAACACACACACACACACACACACAGAGAGAGAGGGAGTGCCAAGTTCATCGGCTTTCCACCGCTGAACTCTTTTCAGGCCTGTATTCATTGATTTAGATTGACAGGACATTGTAATGCGGAGACAAGAGCAACATTAACAACATGCGGTTTGCACTTTGCAATGGCGGAAGATTAGGCAACTGAGCTAAAAATGGAAACTTGGTCCCAAATGATCGAAACCTGCGAAAGAAATGTAAATTTAAATAAGCATATTAAAATCAACTGCAATTTATGTCAAAGTTTTAAATGTGTATTGCAACAATAATACTCATTTGAGTTTGGCAGTGTGTCGACAGACTGTATCTGAACGCACAACCCCCCCGCAGAGCCTGAGATACACAACATTTGATGAACATGAACACATATTGAAAGAAACATTCAAAATTCATATAAATGCTAATACATGAGGTAGATGGGAGGTGGAAGGAATAAAATTTGGTGAAAACAGGTAGTGGTGTAGCAGCAAGGACGCAGTGCTCAGTGCTGGTGCTTGTAAACAGAATGGGCGCCAACCTCTCAGTATGGACCGCTGTGTGTACGGGATAGGTGGTGCCTGTATCCTCAGAAATTACATCCATATTTGATGATTCTGTATCTTACAATTTAAATTCAGTGGCAATGTCTAATGCATTGTGTGCCCTGAACATGTCCTGTCGTGTCCCTTCAGAGAATGTTCAACTTTTCAGAGCATTTATATATAGCAGCAAACAACTGTTTACTACTGTATATAAAGATATAGTGGAGCAATGTCTACCTGGGCAGAGAATTATTTTCTCCCGGATTACAGTCGCTCTTTTAAACAGCTTGTGGTTAACATTGTAATTTGAACAAAAAAATTAAAAATAAACGCAAAAAAAACTACTTAGTTAGGTTTAGCAAAAAGAAAAAGAAAAACACCATGATTAAAATAAGTTAATATTGAGTTATAGTTGCACAAACACCAGTCTCCTGGACTAAATCTGGTGTTTCTTTGACCAATCCACCACCTCTACCTTTATCAATGACTTACTTTAATAACCCTTCAGGTCTGCAGTTATAAACTGTATGTTAGTAAGCTGGAAAGATAAATCAATTAGGTTGCCTTCAGGAGCCTTCTTTAAAGATTTGAAACAAATTAAAAACAATAATAATGATAGAAGACATAACAATTGTGTGAAAGAACATGGCCAAATCTTTTCAGGGCGATATTTAATAATAGACTGGCTCCATAAGGCAACGTGGATCTTATCTGTTGTTTAAACACGAGTTCATCTCTTTGTCCTCTTCTCTCTTTCTCTCAACTCGTCCTCCCAAAGCAGCACTCCTGCTCATATTAATATTTCACATCCAAAACTTAAAAAGGCCTGTTACTTTACACTTCAAAGACCCCAGTGTATGCATCACTCCCTCATACACACACACATGCACACACACTAAATATAAACACACATACTCATAATAAAGCACACGTACACGGTACATTTACAGTAGCAGCACGCCAGACTCACACTCGCACATACAAACACACATGAACAGGTATATAAACAAAAAGAAACATATTTTCACACACACATATGTGGATTTGCACACACACACACACACACACACACACTGCTGTGCACTGCAGGCCCGGGACTGACCAGGGAGAGGTGCATGCAGATATACACACACACACCTCATTAATGATTTATGCCATGAGGATGAGAAGAGAAGCTGATAGATTCTGCTCTCCAAAACACTCCTATAGCTTCCTGCTTGACCAAAACACAGATACTGCAGGAGGGCCTCATGTATATTCATGTAAATATCAAAAGAGGCCAGTGTATAGAAAATCTAAAAAATAACCAGCAAGGAACTCTCTACTGCATTTGTAGATTTAATTGGACAAATAACAAAAAAAAAAGGCTTCCAATTTTGCCGAAATGGAAGCATGAAAGAGGTTTCGGGAGGCTGTTCGAGCGTCTAAAGTGAAATGTTTCATATTTGAATACTGTCTCAGTGAGAGAACCCAGCGAACAGATTATATTTATAACTCTGGGAAATGAGTGTCATGTCTCACAGGAGGCCAAACAGTCTGGGAAAAAAGAAATCATCTTCTTCTGTGCCTTTCCTATAATTATACAAAACACTGAAAAATCTCTCATCATGACAGCAGATGGTAGAGGGAAAAAAAATCCCTGATTGACCATGACATATTATTTCAGTGACTTTAGGGGTCAGAGTCAAGCTGGTTCATTTAAGGTTAAGACATATTGATGAAAATTGAGATTTGAGAGACACGCACTATAGACACATTTACATGCCATCTTCAACAGTTGTGGACCGAAGAAAAGAACAACAAGTCGCCATGCATTGAAAGCTATGATATATATGACAAGAGAGTCTATACAGCCATGCTAGCGGCTCTGTGAGGCTGACTTCCCAACACGCTCTCATCCCAACTCGTTACATACCACCGCTTGGTCACTTTATTTTCGGCGTCAAGCCCACTATAGTTACCTTTGGCGTCACTTTAGGTTTAGGCAACAAAACTACTATAGTTAGGTTTAGGAAAGAACTACATGGTCGGGCTTAAAACTACATTTGAACAGTGAAAATGACACGTTGAATGAATGTTGTGAACACAGGACACCAACGAACAGCTGATTGTAATGTAACATACGAAACACAAACAGCGGTTTCCTAAATAAAATCCTTGTTTGTTGGACCCATCGACCTCCCCTTCCTCCCCACCAATGTGCGTCTTTTGGGATGGGTTTACGTTACAGTAAATGGAACACCCGGTGCGTTTTGCTAAAGGGTGCCTTGTGCGGCAGCAACACGCACCAACGGCCATGATAAAAACCTCGGTATTTAACCCTGGGTATGAGACCGGGCTGGACTTTCTTGCCATCAAGGACTTGAGAGTTATCTCATAAGGAGTTTTCGGACCAAACAGTTCTGGTAGTTCTGAACTTCCCAATGGGGAGCTCCCACGAGAACTACACACCTTCAAGGGCTTTTTTGTGTTTGCATTCGCACCTCAATAGGAACGCTGAAGTGACGAGTAGCTAGCTATATTTCACAAGCTCTCTTAGCTTTTTTAGTAATATAAGAATAAACATTAAATGACACCATCATATAAGCTAAAGCAAAAGAGCCGTCACAAATACCTTCAGTTCAAATTGGCTATTGTTCTTTGGTTCGGTGTGTGTGTGTGGTCATGAACTTCGGTCCATTTGTCCGTGTTTTCTTCCATTTATTTCTGGGTTTTGTCGGTTGTTTACACGGTTAACGGGTTTTAAAAATAATGGTTGCCGATACTGACACATTGGCTCATGTGTTCGACCAATCACCGCACACTTACGTCACTCAGTTTCTCTTGTGCTGGGAGAGTGCAGAAGTTAAAAAAAAGTCCCTCAAAACGGCGCTCTAATCTATGAAAAAGTTCCTCCGGTCCAAAAATTTCTACAGATGTAAAAATCTACTTCTTATTACTTTTAAAGCAATCCATTCACTTTAAAAAAAAAACTTGAAAGGCCTCATATAATTTCTTCTCTGGCCATGAAGGACATGTTCAAGGCCAGTGGGAGCCCAGTGCATTTTTCTTTGTACTCTTCTCCCCCACGGTCTGTAAAAAAATGTATTTGAATGTGTGTGCATGTGTGTTTGTGTGCTCACACACATCAAGCAGGTGCAGTTGCAGTGCCTAATAACAGTCGAGCAGCCGTCTGTCAGAGCCTTTGTAGGCAGATAGAATGAACCAGAACTCAGTGGTGTGTTAGATTCATCAAAGCCTGCCAACGCTGGACCTAAAAAACATTTTACTGCTTTGGAGAGCACACAGCTGCGTTGATTGGAAAACCACCTGACCTCGCTGACTGTGTGTGTGTGTGTGTGTGTGTGCGTGTATACAGCCTTCGGCGTGAGTGACAGGTGGCAACCGGAAAGTATGCATGTGTGTAGACTTGGAAATTGTGACTTCTTTTTGAAAGGCTGTGTCCTGTGGTTAGACCATGTGGTCGTGTGTGTGATGCTGTATGTTGTATGTGAGCCTGTGTGTGTGTGTCACTGTTGTCCTGCAGTCTGTGTAATTGCCTGGCTGGGAAACCCTTGACTTTCTGACATTTGAGCCCACGGCGATCTCTCCCTCTCTCTCTCTCTCTCTCTCTCTCTCTCTCTCTCTCTCTCTCTCTCTCTCTCTCTCTCTCTCTTTGAGATGGGAAACAGTGATCCATGAAAAAAAGAGACAAAGAAAGTGAGTGAGAGAGAGACTGAGAGAAATGAAAATGAAAGAATAAGAAAGACAGAGAGAGAGAGAGAAGGACAAAGTGTTCCCTGTGCTCCATCAGGAATCTCAGAGTTCTGGGCGATTCTCCCAGGATTGGGGGTCAACCAAGAACCAGAACCAGGAGCCAGTGATCCACGTACTGCACACGACTGAAAGACAATGACACCTAAGGGAAAACACGCATTACGTCCAAAGATCCAGAGCTGAATAAAGTATCCTCATACAACGGTTCGTATGATATCTTACGAAAAAGATATTCCTCCTTTTTCGTTCATTTTCCTACGAATGTCCAGCAACACGTGTCAATTTATGCTCGTTGCATGCATACAGTCTTTTCAAAATAAACTTCCATCTTCATAGGAAACAACTTCTTTAGGTTTAGGCAACAAGAAGATCGTGGTTTAGCTTAAAATAACTCTGAAAGTGGCGTTACATAAGTACATCAGTTACGTGACAAATAGATCAACGTTGACTTCTGGTTTCACACGGGACACAAATGCTGGTCTCCTGGGCAAAAGTCTGGTGATTTTTGACCCACCCATCTACCTCGACCTCTTCCCTACGTAGCGCTTGCTGCTTTATACAGTATATTTCTTGGTTCACAATTAGAAATGTAGGTATGAACAGTGTATGAAAACAGCCTTAGCTGAGAGACTTTGATATTTGTTGGCTATTTTTAACTAAACTGAGGAGCCCCCAGGAACTACAGACAGATAACAAGTTAAAGGAAAAAACTAAATAAATGAAATTCAGGTAAGATTCCTACATTTAAAAAAAAAAAAAAAAAACATTTTCACAAAAACAAGCACATTCTCCAACTTTCCTATCACACGTGCCAGCAGCATCTTATTCCTCACTATCTCCGTGACCGAACCTCCCATTTAAAGGGAGGACAGGAATCCAGAAGCGCGCCTGAAGGTAAACACACTCCGCTCATCATCCTTCACTCCCTCCATCACTCACTGCACATGCAGGGCCCCTCTAATTAGATAACCTGCCTGTCCAAACACTGAAATCAGAGGCTACTGTATCTAAACGTCACCCTTCCTCTGTCCTCAGCTCGTCTCCCCTCGATCGTCCGTCTGTCTTCATTTGTTCTCCCTTAAATTTCCTCCTCAGCTCGTCCTCTAAACCCCTTATTTCCTGTAAACGGTCCCTCTAATCGGGACACGTCTTACCAAGAAGAAGAACACCATCAGTCATTTTAGCAAGTGTCCTGTGACATTTGTTTACGTTCAAATGGCAAAGCCCTCTACGAGTAAGAAGCAAAGGGCGTAAGGTGATGTTGGAGTGACAAAGTCCATGTAGGGAGGAGGTCGGGGTGGTTGGGTGAGTCAACAAAGCATCAGACTGTAGCAAACAATGTATTTTGGCATTTAATGTGTCATACATCCTCATCCTTGTTGTCTGCGGCAGAAAAAAAGAAAGCACAAAGAGACAAAAAAAAGACTAAAAAGAAGAAATCAGCAGAATACAGAAACCTCTTCATTATTTTCCATGAACCGAGTTTATGAGTTTCATATGAACTCAGTTGAGCCCATAATCACCCCAGGAGCCATAAATACAATTCAAATCCACTCTAGTTTCAAGAAAGCTTGGGTTACCGCACTACAAACATTTATATAATCACACTGAACCTCAAAAACAACAAATCTTTCTGTGATTAATATGTATTTTTAAAAGTTGCATCAGTTTGACTTGGCAGGCCAAGACCTGCATGTTCCTTCCTTAGTGATTATCTGTTGTTCTTCCAGATCTGGTAGACTGGACGGCTCGGCGCTGTACACCTCTTTATCTCCTCCACTCCCTCACTTATTCATCCATCACTATCTCTGTATGTCAGTCCATCTCTCTTTGCATTTGTCTCTCTATATTCACCTGTCTTTCTGGTTTATGCTGCCTTCAAATGGAACTGTTGAGGTTTTATATTTGACAAGAAATACACAACATACTTGTCCAAGCGGTTTCACTTCAAAATTGTTGATGATCCTTCTTCCTTAAGTCAGAAGCCAATTTTCCATTCAAATGTTGAGCAAGTTAACAGAATTTCCAGAACATTGGCAAATAAATAACACAAATTAATGTCAGTTTCCATCCACTACTGTTTGTTTCATGTATTAATTTGTTACAGCCTCCTTATCAGTCCACACACATCTGATGTTTTCATCTGCTGCTGTTTTTCATCTCTCCAGTGGAGCGCAAGCTTCAGTGGACGTTTAAGTCACTAACTTGATTTATTCGCTGAGTCTGTTTCCATTGCACTTTGTTGCATTTTGCAAAAAGTCTTTTGTGATATTTCAATGCTTTATCCTGTATTTTCACTCAGGTTTTTATATGCAAAATGTACATAAAAAACAGATGGATGGAGACCCATCAAGAATCTGTTGTTCTCTCTTTCCACTTTTCTCCTTCCTTCCTATCCATTCCTTTGAAATCTTTTTTCAATTATACATTGGTTATGCACTAAACTCTATTTCCATTTGAACACTGCTTTTGTTTTGAAACTATAAATGAACAAAAGATGCAGGAAATGAGTAGTTAAAGCACATGATGTCTGTGTTTGTCAAAGCAGCTGCGTTCACCTAGAAACAAAGAATATATCAAATTAAAAAAATGTCCTGAAAGTTTGTTTTGATTTTGCAAAAGGTCCCCTGTGTATGTTTTGTTTTTACTTTCACTGCCACAATTTAAATGCTGTCATGATCTACTAGCTTTTAGTTTTTTTATCCGAAGGACATATTTCTTAAAGGTGCAGTGTGTAGGATTCGGCAGCATCTAGCGGTGAGGTTGCAGATTGCAACCAACTTCTCCTGTGTGCCAAGCGTGTAGAAGAACTATGGTGGCTGATGCAAAAACATGAAAACACGAACACATGTTTGGTTTGTCCATTCTGGGCTACTGTAGAAACATGATGGTCCAACGTGGCGGTCGGCTCCATGAAGAGGACCCGCTCCATATGTAGATATAAATGGCTCATTCTAAGCTCACGAAAACACAACGATTCTTATTTTCAGGTGATTATACACTAAAGAAAACATACTTATTAATATTATATTCTATTTCTGCTTATATCCCCCTAATTGTCACACACTGTACCTTTAAGTAATGTAATGACCAGCAGTTACAAGTACTCTGTTCCTACGCAGCACTGGCCAGAGACATGAAGTCTACCACAGCGACCTTCTAGATAACACAACTACCAACACTATGACCTGTTTAAATGGGAAGTGACCTTGTTCTCTCAGTGTAATGACAAACGGAGATATGTGTGTTGCTCTCAAATACACACACGCGAATGATCTATGGCTACACAATATGAGGCAATTCAATAGCAGGCCAAATTATATGTTATTTTCAGTGATAGAGTGTTAGCCAAGTTTCAGTAGATCAAGCTGCATGTTTAGGAACAAGAATCCTCACAGCACTCAAAGTGAGGG